>NC_056076.1:15728661-16032078 GCF_016772045.2 Ovis aries | reverse complement strand
GTGTGGTATTCCCATCTCTTTCAGAATTTTCCACAGTTTATTGTGATCCAGAGAGTCAAAGGCTTTGGCATAGTCAATAAAGCAGAAATAGATGTTTTTCCTGAACTCTCTTGCTCTTTCCAAGATCCAGCTTGGACATCTTGAAATAAAGATGTAGTGAAACCTAACTGATTTGGGATGTGGACAAATACTTTTGAGAAGGGTATTCTCCCTAAACCTCTACCTCCCTATGTCCCTTATCATATGTGCGTGGTGTTGTGCAGGAAGTTTTAATCTCCTTTTTTCCCTCTTCTTTCTGTTTCTCTTCTCTGGCTCTCAGTATGAAGCCTCAATTTCTCTAATCTCATTGCTTTGTGGACGGTTGATTCATTTCCTTGAAAACTCTAACAGTGTGACTTTCATTATTTATTAATATTATTGTTACAAATAATGTTATTATTTGACTTGCTCTCAGGGAGATTTCAAGTTCTGGAGTCATTGCACACAAGTTTCTATCTGTATATCCACTTGCCAGAATAATCCATATGCCTCTTTTTCTGAAAATTCCCACTAGGAACGTTGGAAACCTTACAAACTTTGATTGAGCTGCCCCAGGTCAAATTGAACATCTGGGAAAGAACTTCTGCATCAGCTGCAGTTGTGCATCCTTAAATACCCTAGTGACCAAGTTCTAGGAAGAGGATTAGTTTGGGGCTTCATTTTTTGTAAAATGTATGGATATATTTAAACATTTCATTATATGGTCCAATTAGACTGTGTCTACATGGGCACATAATAAAGTAAAAATTTGGTAATTATCTGGCTCATTTCATCAAGTCAACAGCCAAAGGGATATGTCTAGTTTGGCAAAAAGGTTTAGGAAGGGAGAATGAGGCAAAGTCAAATTATATGAATTTTATAATTATATTCCTTATACAGGTAAAATAGATACTGAAGTTACTTGACTTTTTCAAAATACACTATTATATCTGCATAGTACAATGAGTCTTAGTGATATCTACCATAATTTTGTAATATTTTAAATAAATAAAAAGCATATTATAAGTTCTGTTATTATTTCACATTCTGTTCCATTATTCAGTGCATATGTGTCTAGTCAGAGGAAAAAACAGTCATTGAAAGTCTAAACTCAACCTTGTCTAAATCTTATATAAATGGATATTTTATATACTCTCCAAATGTTAAAATTCATGAGTCCTATCAGTTATTAGGACAAAAAGAAGGAAAGGAGTGAAAAAAAATTTGAATTGTGATACAGTTGAAAGTCCATAGTATCCTTATGTTCATTGTTTAAAGATATCTGCAAGTCACCCAGTTAGCATTCTTCTCTTCCATACTTTTAACTATGCCTCTCACTTCTTTTAACTGTTTATTAAGCCCTATTAAGTATTCTCTCCTTTAAGAAAAAGTATCTGTCACTAGGTTCAAAATTTAAACTGGGAATGGGTCTCAACATCATAAATTAAAGACTACTGAATACCAAGAGAGTTAAACCAATTACACATCCTATCTTAAGGACTTTCCTATTGTGTCTCTGAGGTGAAGTAGAGATGAATGAGCAATATAGATATCCAGAATCGATAACTTCACATCTAAATATGGCAGAGTTGTTTTTCCTGCCTATCCTTTTAGATTTTTTAAAATTAATGTGCATTTGGAAATATACTGATCATGTCATAATTTAACAATGCAATTGTAAATCTCTCTGCTGCAAAGGCATCACCTATGTGTCAAGTATTGATTTCCCAAATCATCCCACCCTCTCCCTTTCCCACAGGGTCCAGTGGTGGATTCATGTTGATGTATGGCAAAACCAATACAATATTATAAAGTAATTAACCTCCAATTAAGATAAATAAATTTATATTTAAAAAAAGAAGGATTGGTTTATGAAAAACCAAGTAAAATGCAATCTTCATAGCTCAAGGGGAGAGGGATATGATTATCATTTTCAAACATTTGAAAGGATTAAAGACTGGTGATGGGTGAATCTCAGAAGGCCAGAGTTGGATGCTCACCCAGAAAACTTTGGTATCACATCTCAGAGTCTGCTGAAATTGGTGGAAATCTATTGAGGATGTGTTTATGACATTTCCTCTACTGTTTGCTTCCAGCCAGCCTGAAAGTCCCTGCCTTAAGGTCTTGGCACTGAAACATTAATACAACTCCTCACAGGGATTAAAAAGGGGGTATGATGATTACAAGTGGAGATAGCCTGCAGCAAAACTGTAGACTGGATGAAGTTTTCTTTGGTAATTTTCTACCTACACTCCTCAGTTATTCTAAAATCCACCAAGTTTTTAGTTTATAAAGGAGCTTTGATTAATACACCTTCCAACTATTAACACACTTGCATTTTAATGAGAGGCTCTGGGATATAACAGGTAACAATAGACTACAGGAAATAAAGTTTAAATGGTATATAATATAATAATGCCAAGCAACAAGTATCAGGATTGTTTCTGTTGTCATTATTGTTGTTTTGATCTTAGGAGAGAATTTTTAATGCTCTCCTTTGATCCCCTGATACCTGCTGTATTTTGCACATTCATATGAGACACAATTTCCCTCCAGTTACATCTCAGCTATACTAAGTTTCTGGAAACTGACATCACTTCTTGTCAATAAACTTTTCTTGTGTGCATCCCTCCTCATGTAATGCTCTTCTTTGGGCTTCTCTGTGGAGTTGCTCAGGTGAGTTGGCACTTAGCATGGAAAGGCTTCTTGAACCTTCCAAGCCTAGTTAAGGATCTGCCTCACTCAGAGTACCTGCAAACATGTATTTTAATTACCAGTAAAGCTCTTTTCCATTCCCACAATACAATGAGAAAGGCTAGCGATCTCTTCAAGAAAATTAAAGATAGCAAGGGAATATTTCATGCAAAGATGGACAAAATAAAGGACACAAATGGTATGGAATCAGAAGATATTAAGAAGAAGTGGCAGGACTACACAGAAGAACTATACAAAAAAGATCTTCATAATGCAGATAACCACAATGGTATGATCACTAACCTAGAGCCAGACATCCTGGAATTTGAAGTCAAGTGAGCCTTAGGAAGCACCACTATGAACAAAGCTAGTGGAGGTGATGGAATTTCAGCTGAACTCTTACAAATCCTAAAAGATGATGATGTTAAAGTGCTGCACTCAATATGCCAGCAAATTTGGAAAACTCAGCAGTGGCCACAGGACTGGAAAAGGTCAGTTTTCATTCCAATCCCAAAGAAAGGCAATCCCAAAGAATGTTCATACTACCACACAATTGTACTCATCTCACAGGCGAGCAAAGTAATGCTCAAAATTCCCTAAGCCAGGTTTCAACAGTACATAAACCATAAACTTCCAGATGTTCAAACTGGATTTAGCAAAGGCAGAGGAACCAGAGACCAAATTGCTAACAACCATTGGATCATTGAATAAGCAAGAGAGTACTGAAAAAAAAAAAAAAAAACTACTTCTGATTTATTGACTATGCCAAAGCATCTGACTGTGTAAATGACAACAAACTGTGGAAAACTCTGAAAGAAATGGGAATAGCAGACTGCCTTACCTGCCTCCTGATAAATCTGTGTGCAGATCAAAAAACAACAGTTACATGGACAACAACAGGACATGGAGCAGCAGATTGGTTCCAAATGGGGAAAGGAGTACTCCAAGGCTGTATATTGTAACCCTGCTTATTTAACTTATATGCAGAATACCTCATGCAAAATGCCAAGCTGGAAGAAGTACAAGCTGGAATCAAGATTGCCAGGAGAAATATCAATAACCTCAGATATGCAGATAACACCACCGTTATGGAAGAAAGCAGTAGAATAACTAAAGAGCCTCTTGATGAAAGTGAAAGAGCAGAGTGAAAAACGTGGCTTCGAACTCAACGTTCAGAGAACTAACATCATCAAAACTAAAGTCCCATCACTCCGTGGGAAATAGATGGGGAACGATGGAAACAGTGACAGACTTTACTTTTATGGCCTCCAAAATCACTGCAGATGGTTTCTGCCAACATGAAATTAAAAGATGCTTGCTCCTTGGAAGAAAAGCTATGATCAACCTACACAGCATTTTTAAAAATCAGAGACATTACTTTCCCAACAAAGTTCTGTCTAGTCAAAGCTATGGTTTTTCCAGGAGTCATGTATGGATGTGAGAGTTGTATTATGAAGAAACCTGAGCACCAAAGAATTGATACGTTTGAACTGTTGTGTTGAAGAAGACTCTTGAGAGTCCCTTGGACTGCAAGAAGATCAAACCAGTGAATCCTAAATGAAATCAGTCCTGAATATTCATTGAAAAGACTAATTCTGAAACTGAAGCTCCAATACTTTGGCCACCTAATGTGAAGACCTGACTCACTGGAAAAGACCCTAATGCTGGGGACTATTGAAGGCAAGAGGAGCAGGGGACAACAGAGGATGAGATGGTTGGATGGCATGACCAACTTGATGGACATGAGTTTGAGTAAGCTTCTGAAGTTGGTGATGGACAGGGAGGCCTGGTGTACTGAAGTCCCTGGGGTTGCAAATAGTCGGACATGACTGAGCCACTGAACTGACTGTCTGACTAATGCCCTCACTGTTTTTATGGCTGAATAATATTATAATGTTATTCCATATTGTTTCTTCAATAGACGGGCACTTGGGTTGTTTCCTTATCTTGATTATCATAAATAATGTAGCAATGAACATGTAGGTACATATATTTATAAAGTCAAAAGTTCTTTTCAAAAATGTCCACAATAAAATTGCTAGATCATATGGAAATTTTATTTTTAATTTTTTAAAGAAACTCCATTCTTTCTTCCATAATGGCTGCACTGATTTACATTCCCAAAGTGGTGCACTAAGGTTCCATTTTCTCCACTTCCGTGACAACCTTTTGTTAATTCTTGTTTTCATATATATACATATATATATATGTATATATATATATATATATTCATTCTAATAAGTTTAAGGTGATATCTCATGGGAGAGGTTTATTAAAAGCTTAAGTATTTAATGGAAAAATACTGGAGAACTTTGTATTCACAGGTATTTGTGAGTATGATCAGGGCATCTGTGTTTGCTAATTGTCTGTTATTAAAATCAGACTCTTACCCTCTCACAGTGATTGAGAGTTAGAGAATGCAGTATCCTTCAACGATTGCATTTCAGAAAGATGATGCATGGATATTTGAGAAAGACATTTTCAGATTGTATAAGATTTGCATCTCAAAGAGAAAGAGAAAGATTTTATAATTGAAAGTTTTTTAAAATAAATGTTCTAAGGAAAGGGAGTACCTTTTAGTAAGAAAGCTGCTGTAAAGTTTAGTCGTGGTGAACGATCTTTTTAATATATTGTTGAATTCAGTTTGCTAATATTTTGCTGAAGATTTTTGTATCAATATATATCAGGTATATTGACCTGGAATTTTCTTTTTTTGCAGTTTTTTTTCTTCTATTTTTAGCATCAGAGTAATTGTTGTTCAGTTGCTCAATCATGTCCAACTCTTTGCAACCCCATGGACTGCAGCACGCCCTACCTTTCTCTATCTTCTGGAGTTTGCTCAAACTCATGTACATTGAGTTGGTGATTCCATCCAACTATCTCATCCTCTGTCATCCCTTTCTCCCCCTGCCTTCATTCTTTCCAGCATCAGAGTCTTTTTCAATGAGTCGGCTCTTTGTATCAGTTGACCAAAATATTGGAGCTTCAGCTTTAACATTAGTCCTCCCAATAAATATTCAGGACTGATTGCCTTTAGGATTGACTGGTTTGCTCTCTTTGCAGTTCAATGGATTCTCAAGAGTCTTCTCCAACACCCCAGTTAGAAGACATGAATTCTTTGGTTCTCAGCCTTTTTTGTGGTCCAACTCTCACATCCATACATGACTACTGGAAAAACCATTGCTTTCACGATATGGAACATTGTAGGCAAAATGTCTCTGCTTTTAATATACGTTTTAGGTTTGTCATTTCTTTCTTCCAAGGAGCAAGAGTCTTTTAATTTCATGGCTGCAGTCACGTCTGCAGTGATTTTGGAAACCAAAAAAAAAAAAAAAGTCTTTCACTGTTTCCATTTTTTCCCATCTATTTGTCATGAAATGGTGGGAGGAGATGTCATGATCTTAGTTTTTTTTAATGCTGAGTTTTAAGCCTTTTTTGTCACTCTCCTCTTTCACTTTCATCAAAAACCTCTTTAGTTGCTCTCTGCTTTCTACCAAAAGGGTGATATCAACTGCATATCTGAAGCTATTGCTATTTCTCCCAGCAATTCTGATTCCAGCCTGTGCTTCATCCAGCCAGGCATTTCACATGATATACTCTGATATATATCACATGATATATCTCCTCTTTCATTTAACATTTTGTTTATTTAGGTCCACTCTCTTTTCTTCTTGAACAGCTTGGTTAAAGATTTATGAAGTTTATCTTTTCAAAAAAGAGATGTGTCTTGGTTTCATCAATTTTTTTTCTTTTTGGTCTCTGTTTTATTTATTTATTCTCTGATTGTTATTATTTCCTTCCTTCTTCTGCCTTTCAGCTTTATCCTTTTCCTAATTCCTTTAGGTTAGGTTATTTTTATGATAATCTTCTTATTTCTTAAGCTAGCTTTGTATCTATAAACTTTCTTCTTAGAACTGCTTTTGTTGCATTGCATAGATTTTGGAAAGTTGTGTTTCCATTTTCACTTGTATTGAAATATTTATTGATTTCCTCTTTGATTTATTTATTGGCCTATTTGATTTTAGTAGCATATTGTTTTGTCTCCCTGTGTTTTTAGCTTCCCCATCTGTCCTTGTGTAATTGATTTCTATTTGCATACCTTTGTGGATAGAAAAATGTTTGATATCAATTCAATCTCTTAATTTTATATGGTCTAACATATGACCTATCCAGGAGAACATTCAATGTGCACTTGAATAAAATGATGATTCTGCTGTTTCTGTATGGAATGTCCTGTAGATACCTATTAAATCTAACTTTTCTATTGTATCAAACATTTAAAACCACTGTTGTCGTATCGATTTTGTTTGGGTGATTTTCATTTTAAATAAGTGGGATATTAACATATTCTTCTATTTCTATTTTACTGTCATATTCTCTCTTTATGTTTATTATGATTGCATTATATATTTAAGTGTTGTGCACTGGGTGTATATGTGATAATGAGTGTAATGTCTTCTTTTTATTGATCATTTTATCATTATATGATGTCCTTCTTTGTCTCTTGTATAGAATTTGTTTTAAAATATCTTTGCAAATGATATAACTGATGGGATGCTACAAAAATATATAAACAGCTTATATAATTCGAAAAAAAAACCCACAAACAACCTAATTATAACATGGGAAAAAGACTTGAATAAACATTTTCCCAAAGAAGATAGATATATAGATGGTCAACAGGTGCATGAAAAGATGCTCATCATTGCTAATCATCAGAGAGTTGTAAGTCAAAGCCACAGTGAGATATCTCTTGATATCTATCAAAATAGCTAACATTAAAAAATCTACAAATAACAAATGTAAGAGTGGATGTGAATAAAAGGGAAAATTTGTACACTGTTGTTGGAAAAGTCAATTGGTACAGTCACTATGGAAAACAGTATGAAGCTTCCTTAAAATATGTATATTGCTGGTAACCTTATGGCCTACCAAGTCCATTCCTCGCTATATATACAAAGAAAATGAAAACACTAATTCAAGAAGATACATGTGCCACAGTGTTCATAGCAATATTATTTACAATAGTCAGGATATGAAAACAACCTGTCAAGTAACAGATAAACAAATAAACAGATAAATGTGAAAAGAATGAAAATTCTGCCACTAGCCACAATACAGATGGAAGTAGAGGTCATTATGCTTAGTGAAATAAGTCAGAGAAAAAGTACTCTTTTATCACTTATTTACAGGATATTAACAAAAAAAAAAAAACAAATTCACAGATTTAGAGAACAGGTTGTGGTACTAATGAGGAGAAGAAAGGAATCTGCAAGACAGGGGAACAGGATTAAGAAATACAGACTATTATGATAAAATAAATATGCAGCAAAGATATATTGTATAGCACAGATAAATATAGCAATATTTTGTAATAACTTTATAATATTTTAATGCATAAAAATATTGGATCATTAAACTAATAAAATATAAATCAACTGTATTTCAGTAAGATGTTCCCTGATGGCTCGGTGGTAAAGAATCTGCTTGCCAAGGCAGGAACCATTGATTTGATCCCTGGGTTGGAAAGATCTCCTGGAGAAGGAAATGGCAACCCGCTCCAGTATTCTTGCCTGGGAAATCCTTTGGACCATGGAGCATGGTAGACTATATTTCAGTAAAAAATAAAGTTCAGTCAAGCTGAGGAAAACAATAAGGCTACCTTTGTCAAGAAAGAAATTCAAGTAATTAATTGTTCATATCTTTCCAGAGTTTGCTACTGCTAAGTTGCTTCAGTCATTTCCGGCTCTGTGCACCCCCATAGATGGCAACCTACCAGGCTCACCCGTTCCTGGGATTCTCCAGGCAAAAACACTGGAGTGGGTTGCCATTTCCTTCACCATTCTCCAGTTTAATCTCAACTAATTGTCCCAGATTTTTCCCTCTTCCCCTTTATTCCAGATATCATTATTATATTCCATATATATATATATATATATATATATATATATATGCACAGCAGTAACAATTAAACTTTTTTATTGGCTTAACTTTTATCATTTTTTATATATACCATTACACTTTACACTTTATACACTCATACTTTACACTTCTTATTTTTTCAAATAATTTATATAATTTACTTTGAAAATTTTCTTTGATACTAACCTAAACAAAGCACGCCTATTTTACAACTGAGGACAGACACCATTATATATGAGGACACATTGTCTCATGCTGTGCAAATTTAAACTGCAATTTTTATCACTAAGGGTTTCAGTTGACTTATCAATCTCATTTTTTAATTTGGTCTCAAAATATTATATTTGTCCCAAACTCACGAAGAGCTGATTCCAGTAGAGCCAGTGAGGCCAGAAAAAGGGGGTTAGAGAATGATGAGTTGTGAAGGTGCAGATCCCCTCCATGTTATTCTCTGAGGAGCTGGCTTCTAAAATCTTTTTGGCAAGTGAGTGAGTATTTGAGTGTCTCACAATGCTAATTAGTTATAAAAAGAAACACAGAGGGAAGTCGAACTGCTTGACAGCTGCCCTACACATCAAAATGTCAATGCCACTTAACAGATGCTGCTGATCAGCTGCTTTCAACTTGTTTTCATAAGTCTACCAGGAGAATGACAGGGAGTTTATACAATTTGCTTCATGAGTTTAGACTCAAGCCAAACAGTACTTCCTCTAACAATACACATTCAATATTTGTACTTCCTTGGATGTTATAACCTTTGCCAATGGTTGCTAATTTTCATATGTTTCTGACTACCATCAGTAAAAGCTACAAAATTTTACTGGGCATCTATTCTGTGCAAGAATCTACAGGGAGAATTAAATAGTACAAGCGGATGTAGACAAAAATTTTACTCTTAAAATCTAGAACAAGAAAAAGAGTACACAAAAATATAAGTCAGTGTTTACTAAGCACTAAAATAATATTCACAACAGAAAATACTGACATTATTAAAGCTGGGACTCTAATGGTATACTTAAATTATTTTCCTCTTGATTTATCTCACTATCTTTTCTTCTTTTTTTTCATCTTAGTAGGATATTCCAATATACCTCTTAGATCAACAGAGCTGATGCTACTGTTGTTAATTAAAGAGGTTTTACTCTGGCCCTTAAACAGAGTCAAATTTGAATGAATGTGCCTGATCTGGAAAGTGATTGGGCAGATTGAAAAATTCTAGGTTATGTCAGAAGTCTACTCATTTTAAGAATTTTTAGTCTGTTGGACTGTGAAGTAAGCTGAGTGCCAAAGAACTGATGATTTTGAACTGTGGTGTTGGAGAAGACTCTTGAGAGTCCCTTGGGCTGCAAGGAGATCCAACCAGTCCATTCTGAAGGAGATCAGCCCTGGGATTTCTTTGGAGGGAATGATTCTGAAGCTGAAACTCCAATACTTTGGCCACCTCATGCAAAGAGTTGACTCATTGGAAAAGACTGTGATGCTGGGAGGGATTGGAGGCAAGAGGAGAAGGGGACGACCAAGGATGAGATGGCTCGACGGCATCACTGACTCAATGGACATGAATCTGAGTGAACTCCGGGAGTTGGTGATGGATAGGGAGGCCTGGCGGGCTGAGATTCAAGGGGTGGGAAAGAGTCGGACATGACTGAGCGACTAAACTGAACTGAACTGAACTGAATAATGAAAATAACAATATAAAAGCAACATTTTAAATACTTTATTACAGGGCAGCGGTCGAGAGGAGATACCCCGCGTCTGAGGTCAGGGGCGGCAGGGAGAAGCCACCTCGCACCCAAGGCCAAGGGCAGTGACCCTGAGGAGCCACCCCAACACCGAGGCCAAGGGTGGCAGCTGGGAAGAGACACCTTGTGCCTGAGGCCAGGTGCGGTGACCCTAAGAAGCCACCCCGAGCCCGAGGCCAGGGGTGGCAGCTGGGAGAAGCCACCCACGCCTAAGGCCAGGGCCGGTGGCTGGGAGGAGCATCCTGAGGAGCAGTGGCTGCACAGGCGCAGGAGGGCCTAGAGAGCTGTCCAACGTTGAAGGTCAGGAACGGTGGCAGTAAGGAAATAACCCTCGTCCAAGGTAAGGAGCAGTGGCTGTGCTTTGCTGGAGCAGCCGTGAAGAGATACCCCATGCCCAAAGTAAGAGAAACCCAAGTAAGATGGTAAGTGTTGCAAGAGGGCATCAGAGGGCAGACACACTGAAAGCATACTCACAGAAAACTAGGCAATCTAATCACACTAGGACCACAGACTTGTCTAACTCAATGAAACCAAGCCATGCCTGTAGGGCAAACCAGAACAGGCGGGTCTTGGTGGACAGGTCTGACAGAGTGTGGTCCATTGGAGAAGGGAATGGCAAAACACTTCAGTATTCTTGCCTTAAGAACCCCATGAACAGTATGAAAAGGCAAAATGATAGGATACTTAAAGAGGAACTCCCCAGGTCATTAGGTGCCCAACACGCTACTGGAGATCAGTGGAGAAATAACTCCAGAAAGAATGAAGGGATGGAGCCAAAGCAAAAACTATACCCAGCTGTGGATGTGACTGGTGATAGAAGCAAGATCCGATGCTGTAAAGAGCAATATTGCATAGGAACCTGGAATGTCAGGTCTATGAATCAAGGCAAATTAAAAGTGGTCAAACAAGAGATGGCAAGAGTGAACGTTGACATTTTAGGAATCAGCGAAATATAATGGACTGGAATGGGTGAATTTAACTCAGATGACCATTATATCTACTACTGTGGGCAGGAATCCCTCAGAAGAAATGGAGTAGCCATCATGGTCAACAAAAGAGTCCGAAATGCACTACTTGAATGCAATCTCAAAAACGACAGAATGATCTCTGTTCATTTCCAAGGCAAACCATTCAATATCACAGTAATCCAAGTCTATGCCCCAGCCAGCAATGCTGAAGAAGAGGAAGTTGAATGATTTTATGAAGACCTACAAGAACTTTTAGAACTAACACCCAAAAAAGACATCCTTTTCATTATAGAGGACTGGAATGCAAAAGTAGGAAGTCAAGAAACACCTGGAGTAACAGGCAAATTTGGCCTTGGAATATGGAATAAAGCAGGGCAAAGACTAATAGAGTTTTGCCAACTGGTCATAGCAAACACTTCTTCCAACAACACAAGAGAAGACTCTACACATGGACATCACCAGATGGTCAACACTGAAATCAGATTGAATATATTTTTTTCAGCCAAAGATGGAGAAGCTCTATACAGTCAACAAAAACAAGACCAGGGGCTGACTGTGGCTCAAATCATGAACTCCCTATTGCCAAATTCAGACTTAAATTGAAGAAAGTAGGGAAAAATGTTGGAGATTGCGACTGAAATGACATAAAAGACAAAACACACACAAGAGACAGGCACCACTCTGGCCAGAGGAAAAATAATAACTGCACAAGCAAGCAGGCTTGTGGTTTGCTTTTATATAGCCCCCCTGCACAGAATTCCAGACGGTATAACCAAGCCTTTTCAGTATAGTGCATGTGCATAAATGCTATCGTACAGCAAAAGGGAGTGAAATTTCTGCTTACTGCAGAGTCTGTCCAGAGCCTTCCTCCTTTTTCTTATCACAAGAAGGGAATGTTCCCTCGTTTGCAAGGGGCCATTAAACTCAAGGCTGTGTCCAGACTCCTTGGCAGAACACCTCGCTTGGAAGCACGTTCAGCCCACACAGAGAGCCCCACCTGCAGGCACATCTCCACTTTCCCTATTATGGCTGCATTAATCCTTCAGAAAAAACATGAAACCATTCACCATATGATCTAAACCAAATCCCTTATGATTATACAGTGGAAGTGAGAAATAGATTTAAGGGACTAGATCTGATAGATAGAGTGCCTGATAAACTATGGAATGAGGTTGGTGACATTAGACAGGAGACAGGGATCAAGACCATCCCCATGGAAACAATATGTAAAAAAGCAAAATGGCTGTCTGGGGAGGCCTTACAAATAGCTGTGAAAAGAAGAGAGGCAAAAAGCAAAGGAGAAAAGGAAAGATATAAGCATCTAAATGCAGAGTTCCAAAGAACAGCAAGAAGACATAAGAAAGGCTTCTTCAGCAATCAATGCAAAGAAATAGAGGAAAACAACAGAATGGGAAAAATTAGAGATCTCTTCAAGAAAATTAGAGATATCAAGGGAATATTTCATGCAAAGATGGGCTCGATAAAGGACAGAAATGGTATGGACCTAACAGAAGCAGAAGATATTAAGAACAGGTGGCACGAATACACGGAAGAACTGTACATAAAGATCTTCACGACCCAGATAATCATGATGATGTGATCACTAATCTAGAGCCAGACATCTTAGAAAGTGATGTCAAGGGGGCCTTGGAAAGCAACACTACGAACAAAGCTAGTGGAGGTGATGAAATTCCAGTTGAGCTGTTTCAAATCCTGAAAGATGATGCTGTGAAAGTGCTGCACTCAATATGCCAGCAAATTTGGAAAACTCAGCAGTGGCCACAGGACTGGAAAAGGTCAGTTTTCATTCCAATCGCAAAGAAAGGCAATGCCAAAGAATGTTCAAACTACCGCACAATTGCACTCATCTCACATGCTAGTAAAGTAATGCTCAAAATTCTTCAAGCCAGGCTTCAGCAATGAACTGAACTTCCTTCAGCAGTGAACCGTGAACTTCCTGATGTTCAAGCTGGTTTTAGAAGAGTCAGAGGAACCAGAGATCAAATTGCCAGCATCCGCTGGATCATGGAAAAAGCAAGAGAATTCCAGAAAAACATCTATTTCTGCTTTATTGACTATGGCAAAGCCTTTGACTGTGTGGATCACAATAAACTGTGAAAAATTCTGAGAGAGATGGGAATACCAGAACACCTTCCCTGCCTCTTGAGAAATCTGTATGCAGGTCAGGAAGCAAGAGTTAGAACTGGACATGGAACAACAGACTGGTTCCAAATAGGAACAGGTTTACGTCAAGGCTATATATTGTCACCCTGCTTGTTGAACTTCTATGCAGAGTACTTCATGAGAAACGCTGGACTGGAAGAAACACAAGCTGGAATCATGATTGCCAGGAGAAATATCAATAACCTCAGATATACAGATGACACCACCCTTACGGCAGAAAGTGAAGAGGAGCTAAAGAGCCTCTTGATGAATGTGAAAGCAGAGAGTGAAAAAGTTGGTTTAAAGTTCAACATTCAGAAAACGAAGATCATGGCATCTGGTCCCATCACTTCATGGGAAATAGATGGGGAAACAGTGGAAACAGTGTCAGACTTTATTTTTATTTTTTTTTTTTTTGCTTCAAAATCACTGCAGATGGTGACTGCAGCCATGACATTAAAAGTCTCTTACTTCTTGGAAGAAAAGCTATGACCAATCTAGATAGCATATTCAAAAGCAGAGACATTACTTTGCCGAATAAGGTCCGTCTAGTCAAGGCTATGGTTTTTCCTGTGGTCATGTATGGATGTGAGAGTTGGACTGCGAAGAAGGCTGAGCCCCGAAGAACTGATGCTTTTGAACTCTGGTGTTGGAAAAGACTCTTGAGAGTCCCTTGGACTGCAAGGAGATCCAACCAGTCCATTCTGAAGGAGATCAACCCTGGGATTTCTTTGGAAGGAATGATGCTAAAGCTGAAGCTCCAGTACTTTGGCCACATCATGGGAAGAGTTGACTCCTTGGAAAAGACTCTGATGCTGGGAGGGATTGGGGGCAGGAAGAGAAGGGGATGACCAAGGATGAGATGGCTGGATGGCATCACAGACTCGATCGACGTGAGTCTGAGTGAACACCGGGAGATAGTGATGAACAGGGAGGCCTGGCATGCTGTGATTCATGAGGTCGCAAAGAGTCGGACAGAACTGAGCGACTGAACTGAACTGAACTGAATGAAACTTACCTATATCCATATATTCCCTTAATTCCTATATAAATTCTGTGCAGTTGTCAAGAATTGATACTGTCTTTTTAGAAATCAGGAAACTGAAACTCTTGATTACAGTTAAACCTGAAACTAAGTAGCAAAATTCATGGTGTTCCCACTCAGACCACTGTTGTACTATTATACTGTATCTAAAATTCTAAGACCCCAAAGCAAATTTACTGAAGACTGAATTCTAAGACCTTACAGACTTAATGAGATCAACTTTAGGCATAACTGGAAAGTTGAAACAGGCTGTTTTCAACAGCCCTAATCCCTATTCTGTAGCCTCCCTTCCCTTTAGCCCTTTATCTTTCACTTTATTTCTCTAGTCCCAACTGTAGCCTCCCTACTGGTGGAAGGCTGTTATTGCTTCATCTTTCTTGAAAGAGACAAAGGAAGAGATGACATGGATGGCCTATGGAAATTGCCTGATACTAGTAGTGTGTATCTGCTGTATCTTTCCATGTAATCCTTCTTGTTCAAAGTTAGGAAAGGGACTTTTTTTTTATTCTATTAGAATGTTTTTCTTTCAATTGTCTTCTCATTGAATGGTGAGAGCTTAAAGAAAAAGGCTGCTTTTATCCTGAGTACCATGCTGGGTACATTGTAAGTTCACAGGAAATATTTTCCAAATTGCAGAATAAATGAAATGAAATATAATATTAGGATGTCTACATATTTAATTACCACAATTTTATGGTCTTATAAATCAGAATGATATTACGTTAATTAAGAAAATTCACATGCATTCTCATTTCTGGAAAAGACCCTTTGGAAACTGCTTTTAAAGGTATAAGAAAAGTAAACAGTCATAGACTTGACATTAAAAAAGAAGTTTTCATCAGTGATACATAATTCTTAATCAAAGTGTAGGGCAAAGCATTAATCTCTTATCCTGATCACTCTGGAATGTTCCTGACACCAACAGAGAAGATGAACTATTACAGTCCAGATGCAGCTGCATTTTTAGAGCTGTTATTTAAGTCTCCTCAGTATAAAAGTGGGCTTCTCTTGTGGTTCAGCTGGTAAAGAATCTGCCTGCAATGCGAGAGACCTGGGTTTGATTCCTGGGTTGGAAACGTCCCCTGGAGAAGGGAAAGGCTACCCACTCCAGTATTCCGACCTAGAGAATCCCATGGACTGTATAGACCATGGGGTTACAAAGAGTCAGACAAAACTGAGCGACTTTCACTTTCACTTTTCAGTATAATATGGACAATACGAACATATTAAATTATTAATAGACAACTTTATAGGCCAAAGCCAAGGTGAAAGCAATTGGAAAATAGAAGCTATAAAATAAAGTAGATCAAAGGATATGATTTGATCAAAACTCACCTAACAACCTTTAAACTTTGCGTTATGTCAAGTGACTTTTAGTTGCAACTATACCAAGTTGAAGAAGTATTCAGACCACCTAGAAGCAGGCAGTGTTATTGGTTCAAGTCCCAGATATATCTAATTTGATTCTGTTTATCTGAATGGTGGGACAAATTATCCTTTGTCCTTTTAGCTTCTCCTGAACAGATTCTTCTTCTTCTTCTTCTTCTTTTTTTTTTTTTTGGAACAGATTCTTTACTGCTGAGCCATGGGAGAAGCCCAAGACTCACACTATATCCAAGAAATTTGAAGTTAATCAACTAGAGCTTATTTCAAAGTATGACTAAGTAAATCAATAATAATGAGTAGGCAAATAAATCTTTTTCTTACTAAATTCGACAAATTTCAGATTTGGGGAAAAAATCGCTTAGGTTTCTAAGATTTAGCTTAGGAATTTGAGAGTCAGAAAACTCTTAGACCACAGAAAAAAAAATGTCTAAAATTTTATGTTTATATGTTATTTTGCATTAAAACATTTCTTTAAACTGTCCTGATTGACTTCACAACAGCCTTCTGAAATAAGACATGCATTATCATCCTAATCTTCTACCTGAGCAAAACTAACCTCATAGGTAAATGTTTCAGCCATCTTTAGTAGGAGAAACCATCTAAAAGCCAATAAAGGAGTAGGTGTTAATTTCTTGGGCCCAGAGAAATTATAAAAAATGAGAACAGTAGTTATGTTTAGGGGCACAGATCAGAGGGGCCTTGAGATAGGATATTTAATGGAGTTATTCGATGAGGTTTTAGGAAGCATGCAAAATATGCATGGATTTATAGCAACATGTAAAACCCCATTAATCAAGATTTGATCCATAAAACAGAACTACTGGGAACTAAATATGCATATGTATATACATGTGTGCCTGCTTAGTTTCTCAGTTGTATCCAACTTTTTGTGACCCCATGGACTGCAGCCTGCCAGGCTCCTCTGTCCAAGGGGTATTTTGGGCAAGAATACTGCAGTGAGTAGATATTCCCTTCTACAGGAGATCTTCCCCACCCAGGGATCGAACTCAGGTTGCCTGCATTGGCAGGTGGGTTCTTAACTATCTCAGCCATCAGTGTGTGTGTGTGTGTGTGTGTGTGTGTGTGTGTGTGTGTGTGTGTGAGAGAGAGAGAGAGAGAGAGAGAGAGAGAGAGAGAGAGAGAGAAATTGAACAATTTGATTGACCATATTCAATTCTGAGAACAAATGCAAAGCTTTTTTTTTTTTTTTTTTTGCAATTGAGCCTGAAATAATCAGGGGACACAGAAAGGGATGATAGCTAGTGATGGAGAGGAAGTTAAGGACAAATTGGAAACCATGAGGTTTAAGTAAAACCCACAGGATGGAAAAACATGTTTATCTCACTACATCAAAATCTCAAACTTCAATGATGTGAATGACCTTAAAACAAACTGGTCACCTTTGTCATGGAGCAAAACATGTGATTCATAACCTGAAAAAAAACTATAAAGGAACCAGTGGAAGCCAAAAGAGCTGTAGGGCAGGTTATTGTCCCACCCAAACAGGATGAACTCACCCATCCATATGTGAAAGTGTATATGAGTTCCAGGAAATCTTACACTGACTTTTCAAGCATAAAATTATAGCTTTATTTTTTATTTTCTAAATCTCAAAGTATTGTTCAAAGTCCATGTGATTTCAGAACTTCACAGGGAAGGTGATAGCTTGAAAATGTAGTTCCAGGTGAACTATACTGAATGGATAAAATCCACTCTCCTAACATCAGGGGTGTGTGTGTATGTCACTGTGTGCTTGTGTGTTAAATGTATACAAAATTTTATAAAGAAGGCATCTAATTGATAAATATTATAAGTTGATAAAAATATTAAGGAAAATAGTTTTCTTTTTATTAATTAGTAGGTTCAAGTGCAGTGATGAAAATTTGATTATGTATAAGGTTTTAAGAATCTAGCTGTATTTATCAGATTCATAATTTTAGATTCAATAATGAAGACTTCAATAACATTGTGGAGATCATGACTTCAAAGAAATGTGGACATTGCCAGATTATAAGGAGATAAAAATAATGAAAATCACAGAATAATGAGGAAAAAAATACAATAATAATAACAGAGGCTGGAATTTCAGCTAAGCCCACCAGTTAAATAATGATTAAATAAGAGCATTGTTAATATGCAAGCTTCTAATGTTTTCCCATTAAGACAAATTGCTGTTTGTTTGTTTGTTTGTTTGTTGATAGAATACTTTACCAGATCAAGAGTTTTCCCCTGTTTACTAAAAAATATATTCATAAAATAATTCTGAATTTTGTAAAAATGTGATCTACATGTTTGATATGTTTTTCTTTAGCATTTATTTGATCAATTATTACATGCTTTCTTTCTGAATATTTTAAAAACTACACAAATTATTTAAGATAGATAGGACTATTGAGAGTTTCTATTTCTTCTTGATTCTATTAAGGCATTTTTAAACAATGTATCTATTTGCATAAGTCTTTGAAGCTTTTGGCAAAATATTGTCTTGTTGTCTTTAAACTGTTTGCTATATCTAAAATTTTGTAATATTTTACTTTGTAAATTTTGTTTTTCGGTGTCTTTTCTGTTTTACTTCATTAATTTAATCCTAGATTTGTATATATTATAAATTGTGTAAAAATCAAGTTTTGGCTTTCTTGAACCTCTGTTTTCTGTTGTTTGTATTAGTATATTTTGGTTTCTACTATCAGTTGCTTTCTACGTTTAACCTCCTCTTCCCTACCACTTTTCCTGGATATTAGTTGTTGTCAACTCTTCCTTAGTTAAGTTATATTTAGTTTTATTTAATACTGGAGAAGCAAATGACAACCCACTCCAGTATTCTTGCCTGGAGATTCCCATGGACAGAGGAGCCTGGTGGGCTACAGAACACAGGGTCACAAAGAGTCAGACACCACTGAGCAACTTCACTTCTTCTACTTTAACACTAATATCAGAATATAAGGCTCAATGTCAAACACAGTAAAGATTTTGATTTCACCCAAAAAGTTATTTAGTGTATTGACTTCTAGATTTTTTAAGAATTTTAAATTTTTATTATGCTTTATTTTGTACTGAAGATTGATTTCAAACTTTAAAAAAAAATGAGGCTTTTACATTACAGGTTTGGTTTTGGTTCTTGGTTTTGTACTGTGATTCAAGAACACTAATTATTCCTTGATTTTTTTGGTCCTTCCAAAGTAATTCAGTGTATCGTTGTATATATATCTTCATAATTCTGCTTTGAATGTATTTTAAATTATGCATCTATGTATTCACACTTTTAATCAATTCTAGAATATTCAGAATAACGGTCTCTATAAATATTGTCCCTTGTTGTTTATTGCCTTCCCCTGAGGATTCAATTAGAATTATTTTGAGTCTCTTCATTCCATTTTCTATATCTTTTATATTTTTTTAAATTAAATTATGAAAATATGATAACACATTTACAAGAGACTTGGAATATATAGAACAAAGTTACATATACTTCCACTATATATTGCAATCATTTTTTTAAGTAGATAAATTAAGATTTTTAGATAGAGTTTCAATATCAAACTCTCAAAGTTAATAGAATGAACATACAGAAATTTAGAAGTATATAGTAAAGCTGACAAACACTATTAACCAATTCAATATAATTAAAATTTATAGAATTTTTCACACAACAATAGGATTCAAATTCTATTCAAGTCCCCATAGACTGTAAACTAGGAGACACTGGTACATATCCAAGGACATAAGATCAGGTACAAAAATTTAATGCTCTGAAGGTGTTAAAGTTAAACAGATTCTGTTCTCTTATCACTGTGGAAGTATGTTAGAGATTAATATCAAAAGGCATTGAAAATAGCCCACATATTTTCAAGAGCAATGTGACATATACCAAAAGAGACCTTTGACTTAGACATTGAAATCTTCAATAAAGTTTTATAATAGAGAAATGAAAAAACACAGAGGGTGATTTTAGAGAAGAAAACATTTAAATGAGAAATGAATATCAAAATAATAAATTAATATCAAAGATACTTTAAAAATTCTGTGCATTTGGAAGTTAAATGTCCACTTTTAAATGATGTGTGTATCTAAGAAGCCAGAACCAACAAATAGAAACATCTGTAACAGAATAAAAACAAAAAGAATATTTATCAGAATTTCTTGCATGCAGTTGAAGCTGCTCTATACAATTAAATATAATGTGGATTCTTGAATAAGGTATGAAAATAAATAATGGACTCTAACATAAAATTGTGTAAAATTTGAACAACATATGTAATTTAGTTAATAATACTGTATTGCATATTAGTTTCCTTTTTCTTTACAGCATGGTATTTCTTTATATTCTCACAACTGGATTAGAATTTCAATTCTCATTAAAAATATTAAGATCACTAAGATAATAAATTTTCTAGACTTTCATCAGTAATACTAGATGCCAAAATACATGTGTGTGTTAGTCGCTCAGTCATGTCAGTTGTGACTCATAGACTCCTCTGTCCATGGAATTCTCTAGGAAAGAATACTGGAGTGGGTTGCCATTTCCTTCTCCAGACAAGATACATGGAATTGTATTAAAATTTTGAGTGAATATAAATTAGAAATCTGGCATTCCATTTCCATTCATACTAAGTCAAACAAGAGGAATCAAAATATCATAACTTTTTAACTGGGCAAAATATATATATATATATTTATATATATATATATATATATATATAAATGGATTCCCTGGTAGCTCAGATGGTAAAGAGTCTGCCTGCAATTCAGGAGACCTGAGTTCGATCCCTGGATCAGGAAGACCCCCTGAAGAAGAAAATGGCACCCCTACTCCAGTATTCATGCCTGAATAATCCCATGAGCAGGGGAGCCTGGCAAGTTACAGTCCATAGGGTTACAAAGAGTTGGACATGACTGACTGACTTCACTTTTCACTTTATATGTAGGAAACCTGGGTTTGATCCCTGGGTCAGGAAGTTTCCCTGGAGAAGGAAATGGCAACCCACACCAGGATCCATGGACAGAGAGCCTGGTGGGCTATAGTCCATGGAGTCACAAAGAGTCGGACATGACAGAGCGACTAACACACACACACACACACACACACACACACACACAAGTTCTTCCACTACAGTCTATAAAGGTTTGAGAAAGAACATTTAAAAAAGAGAGAGAAAAATCAGAAAACACGAACTAAATTAAATGGTATCACTGAGTAAAAAATAAAAAAGAGAAACAAACTAGATAAAAGTAAAAACCTCATCATACAGTCCAGTTGTTTTTTAAGCATGAATGCTCATTAGAAATCCATCTGGAGTTTTAGAGAAAAAAAAAAAAGAAATCCCTAGATATTTATATCCTTCAAAAAATTCCAAGATAATTCTGATATGCATTTGGATTTTTAAAAATTATTGCAGGTTTTTCTGTTAAATGGTAGTTGTAATTATATTAAATTCTTTCTTTTTTCTGTTGACCTATTATGATACAGTAGTATTAAGTGAATCATAGTTACATAATCAGCAATGGTAAAAGTTATTTATCAATTTTCATCATCAATAACCAGACAAAAAATGATAATTACAATTGCAATTACAATTGCAAAGTCATCATATAAACATGATTAACCTAATGATATAAAATAATCACATACAAATGAGGGGTTAAGTACAGTGAAATGGTAAGTGGAAGTACATACATGAAAATGTTTTCATCTGCCCAGTGAGTCTATGTCTTTCAGTTGGTGCACTTAATTCATTTAGATTGAAGGTAATTATCAATATATATGACCCTATTATCATTTTGTAATTGTTTGGGGTTTATTTTCTGTAGGTCTTTCCCTTCTCTTGCATTTCCCTTCTCTTACCAGAACTATTCCTTTAGCAATTGTTGCAAAGTTAGTTTGGTGGTGCTGAATTATCTTAACTTTTGCTTGTCTGAAATGCTGTTGATCTCTCCATCAAATCTGAATGAGAGTTTTGCTGGGTAGAGTATTCGTGCTTGTACTTTCTTCCCTTTCATCACTTTAAATACATTGTGCCATTGCCTTCTAGCATGTAGAGTTTCTGTTGAGAAATCAGCTGATAACCTATGGAAGTTCCCTTATGCATAATTTGTCCTTTTTTTCCCTGGTTACATTTATGGTTTTATCTTTGTTTTTAATTTTTGTCAGTTTGATTACTATGTCTCAGTGTGTTCCTCATTGTATCTATCCTGCCTGGGACTCTGTATTTCGGGAACTTGGTTGACTATTTACTTTCCCATTTTAGGGACATTTTCAGCTATTATCTCTTCAGATACTCTTGGGGGTACTTTCTCTCTCACTCTTCTCCTTCTAGGATCCCTATAACATTAATGTTGGTGCATTTAATGTTGTCCCAGAGATCTCTTAGCCTGTCTTCTTTTTTCTTTTATTTTTTCCCTATATTCTGTTTTGCAGCAGTGATTTTCACCATTCTGTCTTCTGTATTACTTACATATTCTTTCTCAATTATTCTGCTGTTGGTTCATTCTAGTGTATTTTTCATCTGTTTGTTCTTTCATTTTCTAGGTATTTAAGTGCAGGTGATGGCGACCAGTGCACTAAGCACAGCCGAGAGGAGCCACCCCACATCCGAGGTCAGGGGCAGCAGCCAAGAGTGCCAGGCTGCGACAGCACAGAAACGGCTGAGAGGAGCTACCACGCGTCCGAGGTTGGGGGGGACGGTCGAGAGGAGCCACCCTGAGCCTGAGGCCAGGGGCGGCAGCCAGGAGGAGCCACACCGTGTCCAAGGAGCGGTGCACAGGAGGGCCTGAACGGGCACAGGAGGGCCTGGAGGAGCTAAGTAAGGAAGGGCGGTGGCGAGGAGATACCCCTCATCCAAGTAAGGAGCAGCTGCTGGGCTTTGGGGAGCAGCTATGAAGAGATACCACAGGCATAAGGTAAGAGAAACCCAAGTAAGATGGTAGGTGTTGCAAGAGGGCATCAGAGGGCAGACACACTGAAACCATACTCACAGAAAACTAGGCAATCTAATTACATTAGGACCACAGCCTTGTCTAACTCAATGAAACTAAGCCATGCCTGCGGGGCAACCCTAGATGGGCAAGCCATGGTGGAGAGGTCTGACAGAATGTGGTCCACTGGAGAAGGGAATGGCAAACCACTTCAGTATTCTTGCCTTGAGAACCCCATGAACAGTATGAAAAGGCAAAATGATAGGATACTGAAAGAGGTACTCCCCAGGTCATTAGGTGCCCAACACACTACTGGAGATCAGTGGAGAAATAACTCCAGAGAGAATGAAGGGATGGAGCCGAAGCAAATACAATACCCAGCTGTGGATGTGCCTGGTGATAGAAGCAAGGTCTGATGCTGTAAAGAGCAATATTGCATAGGAACCTGGAATGTCAGGTCCTTGAATCAAGGCAAATTGAAAGTGGTCAAACAAGAGATGGCAAGAGTGAACGTCAACATTCTAGGAATAAGCGAACTAAAATGGACTGGAATGGGTGGATTTAACTCAGATGACCATTGGATCTACTACTATGGGCAGGAATCCCTCAGAAGAAATGGAGTAGCCATCATGGTCAACAAAAGAGCCTGAAATGCAGTACTTGGATACAATCTCAAAAACGACGGAATGATCTCTGTTCATCTCCAAGGCAAACCATTCAATATCACAGTAATCCAAGTCTATGCCCCAACCAGTAACGCTGAAGAAGCTGAAGTTGAACGGTTCTATGAAGACCTATAAGACCTTTCAGAACTAACACCCAAAAAAGGTGTCCTTTTCATTATAGGGGACTGGAATGCAAAAGTAGGAAGTCAAGAAACACCTGGAGTAACAGGCAAATTTGGCCTTGGAATGCGGAATGAAGCAGGGCAAAGACTAATAGAGTTTTGCCCAAGAAAATGCACTGGTCATAGCAAACACCCTCTTCCAACAACACAAGAGAAGACTCTACACATGGACATCACCAGATGGTCAACATCGAAATTAGATTGATTATATTCCCTGCAGCCAAAGATGGAGAAGCTCTATACAGTCAAAAAAACAAGACCAGGAGCTGATTGTGGCTCAGATCATGAACTTCTTATTGCCAAATTTAGTCTTAAATTGAAGAAAGTAGGGAAAACCACTAGACCATGCAAGTATGACCTAAATCAAATTCCTTATTATTATACAGTGGAAGTGAGAAATAGATTTAAGGGTCTAGATCTGATAGATAGAGTGCCTGAAGAACTATGGGATGAGGTTCATGACATTGTACAGGAGACAGGGATCAAGACCATCCCCATGGAAAAGAAATGCAAAATGCAAAATAGCTGTCTGGGGAGGCCTTAGAAATAGCTATGAAAAGAAGGGAAGTGAAAAGCAAAGGAGAAAAGGAAAGATACAAGCATCTGAATGCAGAATTCCAGAGAATAACAAGAAGAGATAAGAAAGCCTTCTTCAGCGATCAATGCAAAGAAATAGAGGAAAAGAACAGAATGGGAAAGACTAGAGATCTCTTCAAGAAAATTAGAGATACCAAGGGAACATTTCATGCAAAGATGGGCTCGATAAAGGACAGAAATGGTATGGACCTAGCAGAAGCAGAAGATGTTCAGAAGAGGTGGCAAGAATACACAGAAGAACTGTACAGAAAAGGTCTTCATGACCAAGATAATCACGATGGTGTGATCACTCATCTTGAGCCAGACATCCTTGAATGTGAAGTCAAGTGGGCCTTAGAAAGCATCACTATAAACAAAGCTACTGGAGGTGATGGCATTCCAATTGAGCTGTTTCAAATCCTGAAAGATGACGCTGTGAAAGTGCTGCACTCAATATGCCAGCAAATTTGGAAAACTCAGCAGTGGCCACAGGACTGGAAAAGGTCAGGTTTCATTCCAATCCCAAAGAAAGGCAATGCCAAAGAATGCTCAAACTACCGCACAATTGCACTCATCTCACATGCTAGTAAAGTAATGCTCAAAATTCTCTAAGCCAGGCTTCAGCAATACATGAACCGTGAACTTTCTGATGTTCAAGCTGGCTTTAGAAAAGTCAGAGGAAGCAGAGATCAAATTGTCACCCTCCACTGGATCATGGAAAAAGCAAGAGAATTCCAGAAAAAACATCTATTTCTGCTTTATTGACTATGCCAAAGCCTTTGACTGTGTGGATCACAATAAACTGTGGACAATTCTGAGAGAGATGGGAATACTACACCACCTGCCCTGCCTCTTGAGAAATCTGTATGCAGGTCAGGAAGCAACAGTTTAAACTGGACATAGAACAACAGACTGGTTCCAAATAGGAAAAGGTGTACATCAAGGCTATATATTGTCACCCTGCTTATTTAAGTTATATGCAGAGTATATCATGAGAAATGCTGGACTGGAAGAAACACAAGCTGGAATCAAGATTGTCGGGAGAAATATCAATAACTTCAGATATGCATATGACACCACTCTTATGGCAGAAAGTGAAGAGGAACTAAAAGCCTCTTGATGAAGGTGAAAGAGGAGAGTGAAAAAGTTGGCTTAAAGCTCAACATTCAGAAAACGATCATGGCATCCGGTCCCATCACTTCATGGGAAATAGATGGGGAAACAGTGGAAACAGTGTCAGACTTTATTTTTATCAGGTCCAAAGTCACTGCAGATGGTGATTGCAGCCATGAAATTAAAAGACGCTTACTCCTTGGAAGAAAAGTTATGACCAACCTAGATATCTCAAAAGCAGAGATATTACTTTACTGACTAAGGTCCATCTAGTCAAGGCTATGGTTTTTCCGGTAGTCATGTACAGATGTGAGAGTTGGACTGTGAAGAAAGCTGAGCGCCAAAGAATTTATGCTTTTGAACTGTGATGTTGGAGAAGGCTCTTGTGAATCCCTTGGACTGTAAGAAGTTCCAACCAATCCACTCTGAAGGAGATCAGCCCTGGGATTTCATTGGAAGGAATGATGCTGAAGTTCAAACTCCAGTACTTTTGCCACCTCATGAGAAGAGTTGATCCATTGGAAAAGACTGTGATGCTGGAAGCGATTGGCGGCAGGAGGAGAAGGGGACGACCAAGGATGAGATGGCTGGATGGCATCACTGACTCGATGGATGTGAGTCTGAGTGAACTCCGGGAGTTGGTGATGGACAGGGAGGCCTGGCGTGCTGCGATTCATGGGGTGGCAAAGAGTCGGACACGACTGAGCAACTGAACTGAACTGAACTGAACTGAATAAATATATATTGCAGCTTCTCATTCTGTTTCTGAGATCCTGTATTTTCTTCAGTATCATTATTCTGAATTCTTTTTCTGGTAGCCTGACTATCTCCTCATCACTTCATTGTTTTTCTGGCTGTTTATCTTGCACCTTCATCTGGGACATAACTGCTTTTTCACCCTGACCTGAACTCAACTCTCTGTAATGTGATTTTCATTTTAGCCTCTGTGGGATTGTGTATTGCCTGCTTCTTCTGTCTTTTCTCTTGTGAATGTGGTCAAGAGGCTTGTGTAAGCTTCTTGCTGGAAGGCGTTGGGTGGGAAAAACTGGATCTTGCTCTGATGAGAAGGGCCTTGCTCAGTAAAGCTTTAATCCAATTATCTGCTAATGCATGTGGTTACAGTCTCTTCTTGTTTATTGTCTGTCCTGAAGCAACCCAACTCTGAAGTCTATGGGCTCTATGGTAGAGTTAATGGTAACCCCTAAGAGGTTTAAACCAAGCGGCATCTTCCAAGGCTGCTGCTGCCAGACCCCTGTCCCTGAAGTGAGCCACTGTCAACCCACACCTTTATAGGAGACCCTTCAACACTAGCTGGTAGATCTACTTCAATCTCTTGTGGGGTCACTGCCCCTTTCCTCTGGGTCTTGTTACATACAAGATACTGTTTGTGCCCTCTAAGTCTGGAGTCACTGCTTCCCCCAGTCCTGTGGAAGTCCTGTAATCAAATCCCACTGGCATTCCCCAGGGCTTCTTAGTCCTCTTGCTGGATACCCAGTCTGGGAAGCCTGACGTGGGGCTCAGAACATTCACAACAGTCAGAAAACTTTTTTTGTATTATTGTCCTCCAATTTGTGGGTCACCCACTTGAAAGGTATATGATTTGATTTTATCAAGATTGCACCCCCTCCTACTATCTCATTATGGCTTCTTTGTCTTTGGATGTGGAATATCTTTTTGTGGTGGGTCTCAGCCTCCTCCTTGGTTGTTCTACTTGTAGTTGCAATCTTGGTGCTCTTGCAGGAGATGAACACACATCCTTCCACTTCACTATCTTGAACTGGAAGTTTTCTTCTATGTCTTTTTATTTTCTTCTATATTTCTATATTTTCATCCTATGCATTTCGTTATGAGCACTATTATTTTTTCCTCTTCTGACATTCATGCATCATTACTTCTTTATTCTTGGGTATATTTGATTGTGGACTGATTAGATGATATTAAGCCATGGAATCTCTGGATGCATACGTTAAGGGTAATTTCCTTAGGACTGGAGTTGCATAGAATTCTTCTGGGCACCAGAAAATGCTAATAACACCAATTCAGTCCCCAGCTGAGGGTTATAGCTCAATATAGATATTCTGGGCTCAATTCCCATATCATGCTGCTTGACAGTGGCTCAGGACCAAGATCTCAGTAATGCTATTGGCATCTACTTTCAGGGCAAATATGCCTTCATGTCTGTTCATCTTTTCTTAACACTAATCACTCTTGGTTCTGCCACTGCCTACAACTCATCTTTTCCTTCCCTTTTATTTTTTCTTTATTTTCTTTCCCTCTTCTGAATGTCAGGGAGTTTAGAGACATTGTCTATCCCTTACAATCTTGGTAATAAAATTGTCCCCATTTTAGAGTTGCCTTCTCCAGGATCTAATGGTTCAAAATTGGGAGGATCTCTCTTCTTATCTGGTTAGCTATTATTCAATCTAAAGAAGTACATATTTCTTTGACCTTAGAATTTTTGTAGCCATTGTTTTTATGAATATAACTTATCTGCCATTTATTCCTTTAGAGATAGAGTAGTAGTAATAGAAGAAGAGTCAGGAGTGGTACTAGTAGTAGTGTGCTGTGCTGATCCTTTCAGTGATTTTGAGTAAAGACAGAGACTAATCTAGACAAGTAAGCTGAAGCATTATTGTTGAACAAATGAACAATACTTAAAGTAGCTTATAGTCTAAACAATTGAATCAAGGAAGAAGAAAATACTGTCTTTGGATACTAGTCTTAGAAAAACTTTAGTAGAAGAAGTGAGAGGAATCATATTTTTAAATAAATAAAATCAACCCTACAAATGAGAATAGACTATAGGGTGTCAGTACCATAGGAAGTATTGTTGATAAAGACTTGGCTCTGAACAGAGAGTTAAAATTAATACTCCTCTGAAAGAAAATCACCAAGAAAAGAAGCAATCAGATATAATATTATGATCAGCATTCATCATGAATTTCTTAATTTTTATCTTTCAAACTAGTTAATTCTCCTGGCTATTGGTCAAACACATCTATTTGGTACTGAAATCCATTCACTTGGTTTCTCAACTTGCAAACTTCAGCCACATTTGACATTATGTCTTACTGACGTTTCCTTCTTTGATCTCTCTGCTCATTAATTTATATGCATACTCATTGCTTTAGTCTGATACACCAGCACAATTTACCACTGATACACCAGGACAATTGCAACTTGGTCTGCCTGACTCCCATCCATAGAAATCACTTACATAACTTTTTATCAAGTTCAAATCTGATCCTTTCACTTCCTTATATATTTTATGACTTCAATGTTTTCTGTTGGTTTCTTAGTCTCATTTACCATCTTCATCTGTGTTTTTCTCTTCTAATACTCCCGTACCACACTAGATGCAACTATTTCCCAAAATACCACACTGATGTATGACTTTGTGTCACAGATTTTATTAAAATTTTGGGAGGTTGCAAAGAAAAGATTATATCACAGTGTGGCACAGAGAATATTTTATGTCATATGGTAGAAATCCATATTCCAAAGTACCAGATTCTTCTCTGGGATTTTCCCATTTTGTATTCACATCAGTCAGTCAAGGGATTTCTCTAAACAAAAAGTTTTCATGCTTCTTCCATAGAGTGAAATTATGGTTTTAAGCAATACTTTTTTCCCTCTGATATCTGCTGCTTCCCTTATCCTACCTCACACACCATACCAAACATCAAATGATTAGTTATTCTTTTGCCTTTGCAAAAATAGCTTGTGGGCTATGTGTCCTATTCCTGCTTCCAGTATAAAGTCAGGGGTGTTCCCTGTCCAGTGTGGCATGTCCTTTGCACTTCTTTTTTTTTTTTTTTTTTATTAGGCATTTTATTTTATTTTATTTTTTAATTTTAGTTTTTTATTTTTTAAATTTTAAAATCTTTAATTCTTACATTCATTCCCAAACATGAACCCCCCTCCCACCTCCCTCCCCATAACATCTCTCTGGGTCATCCCCATGCACCAGCCCCAAGCATGCTGCATCCTGCGTCAGACATAGACTGGCGATTCAATTCACATGATAGCATATGCACTTCTATAGTGTCAGTCCCTTTGAATGTTTATTACACCCTTTGTATTATGGGATAAATATTAGTATATTTTTCATGAAAAAGTGTTCCTTAAAAATAAATACTATTTTCCTGGTGCTGTAGCTAGAACAAAGCAGGTAGGTATTGCCAATGAAAATTGTCACTTGCCATCTGCCTCTACAAGCATTAAATCACTGGCTAATTCAGCCCCTGAGCTTCAAGACATCCTAAAATTTCAAGGTGGAGATCAGGAATGAGGTACTCTGTGCTCTGGGAAAAACTGGCAGAACAGGTTTTCAGACTCATATTTTGAGGATATTTTACAAGTTCAAATTCTTGCATATCTAGAAAAGCACTAAAATTATTAATGGTGACATATGCTCCTTGTGACTAGCAGCAAGCCTCTGTCAAAATGTGTGCTTGATTACATGTACTCTCCCTCTTCACTAAAATCATGTACAATGCTTACCTTCAACCTGCCTCTTTGGAGCAGTTCTTCAGAACTATCAAAGATTTTGTCTCCTGGGCTGTAGTCCTCATTTTGCCCCCATAAATCTTAACTCACACATTGTGCTGCATTTTTTTTTCAATCAACAGTATTTTATACATTTTTGTGAAATGGATGTTTTTGTATCCCTCAAATTTCTCCAAAAATATCTAAATCAAATAAATTCTACCCTCAGAATAACAAAAAAGAGTCCCTTTACTAATATAATAAACTTATGAAATCATGAGGAAGAATTATGAAACAATAATCACTAACATAAGAATCCCCGAGGATAGAGGAGCCTGGTGGCTGCAGTCCATGTGCTCACAAAGAGCTGGACATGACTGAGCAACTAAGCACAGCACAGCACAGAATAAGAATGCTAAAACATATTTATAAATGCCAAGTGCTTTATGATAATTGTCATGAACCTTCACAATAACGTTGAAAAGTAAGCATTAATATCCTGATTTTGTAGATAAGGAATTGGTCTCAGAAATCAAACAAAATGCAAAAAAGATGAACTATTAAGAATTTTTTTTTTTTTTAATGATATGGTCTTGTAGAAGATGATCTTTTCTATCACAAATCACATCTATTTAAAAAAAATGTTCGGTTTGCTATATATAATTTTGTAATGCTTTTTACTTTCTATAAAAACTTAAAGAAACTTTGGAAGTTTCAAGTGCTACAATAGAAATATTGTGGTAAACTGGCAGAGTTGCAGATACTAGTGTTTCACTAAGCTTTAGGCAAAGAAAGCAAAAATGAGACATATTACCTATTTTTAAAAGATGCAAACAGAACTGAGGTCACCTAATAATAAATTTTCACTGTTAAGAACTAGACCATGAATCTCCTAATGAACCATAATTATTTGCACAATGCTCTTTAGTGTCTTGGCAATCAAGTTTATAGTTGTCCAAAAGAGATGAAAATGCTTTAAGGAAGATATTACTTTATAAATTTTAATGACTAAGATTTCTGCCTTTGAGAATTATGCAAAATTGTCATTTTTTTTCTTTATATACTTTCATCAAATCTCATTCAAATGTGTTCTCTCAGTCTTCATTGCCTACAAAATTTACTGTTTAAGAAGGACAAGGAAGATATTTCAGTTAAAACTTATCTTTACGTGAAATAATATATGCTTATTCAGAGTATAAAAGGACCAGCAAGCTTAAGCATTGAGTTGAGGCAGGACAGGCAGATTTTTTTTTTTTTCATGTGTTCAACAAACACTCATTAATCTACTTTATATCCAAATCACTTCAAGACCTTGATGAAATAATAGTGAAAAAGAGGAAAAGACAACATTTCTTCTCACAGTGAGCGTATAGGACAAATTAAAAGAACTTAGTTCAGTACAGTTGCTCAATCATTCCCAGAATGAGGGTTTTTTCCAATGGGCCTATTCTTTTCATCAGGAGACCAAAGTAGTGGAGTTTCAGCTTCAGCATCAGTCCTTCCAATGAATATTCAGGACTGATTTCCTTTAGATTGACTGGCTTGAGCTCCTTGCAATCCAAGGGACTCTCAAGAGTCTTTTCCAGCACCACAGTTCAAAAGCATCGATTTTGAAGCACTCAGCTTTCCTTACAGTCCAACTCTCACATTTATACATGACTACTGGAAAAACCATAGCTTTGATTACATGGAACTTTGTGGTAAAGTAATGTCTCTGCTTTAATATGCCGCCTAAGTTGGTCATAGTTTTTCTCCCAAGGAGCAAGTGTCTTAATGTGATAGCTGCAGTCACCATCTGCAGTGATTTTGGAGCCCCCAAAAATATAGTCTCTCACAGTTTCCATTGTTTCCCCATCTATTTGCCATGAAATGATGGGACCAAATGCCATGATCTTAGTTTTCTGAATGTTGAGTTTTAAGCCAACTTTTTTTTTTTAAGCCAACTTTTTCACTCTCTTCATTCACTTTCATCTAGAGGCTCTTTAGTTCTTCCTCACTTTCTGCCATAAGGGTGGTATCATCTGTGTATCTGAGGTTATTGATACTTCTCCCAGCAATCTTGATTCTAAATTGTGCTTCATCGAGCCTGGCATTTTGCATGATGTACTCGGTATATTAGTTAAATAAGCAGGGTGATATTGTACAACTTTGATGTACTCCTTTCCCAATTTGGAACCAGTCTGTTGTTTCATGTCCAGTTGTAACTGCTGCTTCTTGACCTGCATATGAATTTCTCAGGAGGAAGGTAATGTGGTCTGGTATTCCCAACTCTTTAAGAATTTTCCACACTTTGTGGAAAATTGATCCGCACAGTCAAAGATTTTGTCATAAGTATATGTAGATGCAGATGTAAGTAGATGTAGATCTAAGCAGAAGTAGATGCTTTATCTGGAACTCTCTTGCTTTTCCAATGATGCAACAGATGTCAGCAATTTGATCTCTGGTTCCTCTGCCTTTTCTAAATCCAGCTTGAACATCTGGAAGTTCATGGTTCATGTACTGTTGAGGTCCAGCTTGGAGCATTTTGAGCATGACTTTGCTAACATGTGAGATGAATGCAATTGTGCAGTAGTTTGAACATTCTTTGGCATTGCCTTTCTTTGGGATTGGAATGAAAACTGACCTTTTCCAGTCCTGTGGCCATTGCTGAGTTTTCCAGCTTTGCTGGCACATTGAGTGCAGCACTTTCATAGCATCATCATTTATGATTTGAATAGCTTAACTGGAATTCCACCACTTCCACCAGCTTTGTTTATAGTGATGCTTCCTAAGGCCCACTTGACTTCACATTCCAGGATGTCTGGCTCTAGGTTAGTGATCATATCATTGTGGTTGTCTGGGTCATGCAGATTTTTATATAGCTGTTTTGTATATTCTTGACACCTCTCTTTAATACCTTCTGCTTCTGTTAGGTTCATACCATTTCTGTCTTTTACTGTGCCCATCTTTGCATGAATTGTCCCCTTAATTTTCTTGAAGAGATCTGTAGTTTCCCATTCTATTGTTTTCATCTCTTCCTTTGCATTGATCACTGAGGAAGGCTTTCTTATCTCTCCTTGCTTTTCTTTGGAACTCTGCCTTCAAATGGGTATATCTTTCCTTTTCTCCTTTCCCTTTAACTTCCTTTCTTTTCTCAGCTATGTGTAAGGCCTTGTCAGACAATCATTTTGCCTTTTTGTATTTCTTTTTCTTGGGGATGGTCTTGATTAGTGCCTCTTGTACAATGTCACAAATCTCCCTTCATAGTTTTTAGACACTCTATCAGATCTAATCACTTGAATCTATTTGTCACTTCAACTGTTTACTTGTAAGGGATTTGATTTAGGTCATACCTGAATGGTCTTTTGGTTTTCATTACTTCCTTCAACTTAAGTCTGAATTTGGCAATAAGGAGTTCATGATCTGAACCACAGTCAGCTCCTGGAGTTGTTTTTCTGACTTCTGTGGGCAGGAATCCATTAGAAGAAGTAGAGTGCTCATCATAATCAACAAAAGAGCCCAAAATACCATACTTGTGTGCAATCTCAAAAATGACAGTGTGATCTCTGTTCATTCCCAAGTCATTTGATATCACAGTAATTCAAGTCCATACCCTAACCAGTAATGCTGAAGAAGCTGAGATTGAACAGTTCTATGCAAACCTATAACACCTTCTAGGCCTAACACTCCCCCCCCCCAAAAAAAAAGATGTCCTTTTCATTATAGGGACTGGAATGCAAAAGTAGGAAGTCAAGAGATACCTGGAGTAACAGGCAAATTTGGCCTGGAGCACAAAATGAAGCAGGGCAAAGCTAACAGAGTTTTGCCAAGAGAACACACTGGTCATAGCAAGCACACTCTTCTAACAACACAATAGAAGACTCTACACATGGACATCACCAGATGGTCAATAGCAAAATCAGATTGATTATATTATTTGCTCCCAAAGATGGAAGAGCTCTATACAGGCAGCAAAAACAAGACCAGAGGCTGACTGTGGCTCAGATCATGAACTCCTTTGCAAATTAGTCAGATAGAGAAAAACAAATACTATATGATCTCACCTTCATGTGGAAAGTGAAAAAAAGCTCATAGTCACAGAGATCAGTTTGGTAGTTACAGGAGTTGGAAGATGGGGAGTATAGGTTAGGCCAATGGAAGAAAGGAGTCATAAAATGCAAATGTGAAACCTAGCTTGGAGCTTGTGTGTAAGATGAGTGCCATTGTGCAGTACTTTGTACATTATTTAGCATCACCTTTCTTTGAGATTTGAAAGAAAACTAACATTTCCAGTTCTGTGGCCACTGCTGTGTTTTCCAAATTTGCAGCCATAACTCAGTATCCCTGGGGAATTTGTTCCAGGACACTCATAACCCTAATAACAATTCTTTATAAAAAATAAAACTCTACAGATCTTGGGTGAATTTGGCAAATTTTGGAAACATATGTTTTGATACTGTTTCACTGCTGTTTTTTACCTACTGATCCTTAGATTGCCCTATGGAGGTATTGTTGTCTCCAATGTGAAACTATCTCCCATCTCAAAGTTCTCATAGCCCTCTTTGAGGTTCTATTTTCCATCTTCTAAATCAATAATTCTTTTATATACACTATTTTTCTGGATTTACTCTAGCTCTGTTTCAATGTTATAAGCCTAACAGAAATTTAAATGACTATAAATGGTTTAATGTTCCATTACTTCTAGGTATTTGCATTTTTACAGAGGCACTTTAGAAATAGCACTCAAAGGAATGATTTTCTAATATCAGCATGGTAGTTTAGGCAATATGCATACATTTGGGCAGTGAGATTACCTGTCATCCCTCAGTCATATCAGCAGACAGGTTCTTATTCAACTCTTGCCTGTGGCTAATTCTATAGGGCTTTTAAGTCCCATTCAAAAACCCACTCAATCACACATTGAATCTTTTTTCGTCCTATGCTTCTACAGCTCTCTACTTGGGTGAGTAAATCTCCTATTTTTTCCACAGGTCAGTACCTCTGGGGGAAAAAAAATGCATGAGCTTATCTATGACGAACATCAAAATATCTAGCATTTCTATTTGGAATCTAAAGGGAAAATATATTTAAAGTGGAAGAACGTTGACATTCATTTTGGCAGAGTAGATTTAGTTTAACCTGAGTAGCCAGGGTAGTGAAAGTATAAGTCAGATCAGGCAGTGACATGCATTAAATGATAACCTAATCAGATTAGCTGTATTTCAACAAAGGATGTGCCTTCCACTAGACCCAGAAGCCAGGAGGCTGATGTCCTGTACCCCATAGACAAAGAATAAGACATAGAAAAGCTTTGCTTGGAAGAATTAATGATGCTTTAAGAACATTTTTGACAAAGTAGAAGACTGTCAATACATTCAAAAAACTAAGATCATGGCATCTGGCCCATCATTTCATGAAAAAATATAGGGAACAAATGGAAACAGTGGTAGATTTTATTTTCTTGGTCTCCAAATCACTATGAATGGTGATTGCAGCCATGAAATTAAAACATTCTTTCTCCTTAGTTAGAAGAAAACCTATGACATACCTAGACAGCATATTAAAAAACAGACATCACTTTGCTAACAAAAGTGCATAATGTCAAAGCTATGATTTTTCCAGTAGCCATTTACAGATGTGAGAGTTGGACCATAAAAAAGGCTAGTGAAGTGAAGTCACTCAGTCGTGTCTGACTCTTTGTGACCCCATGGACTGTAGCCTATCAGGCTCCTCCGTCCATGAGATTTTCCAGGCAAGAGTGCTGGAGTGGATTGCCATTTCCTTCTCCAGGGGAACTTCCCAATCCAGGAACTGAACCCAGGTCTCCCGCATGGCAGGCAGATGCTTTACCGTCTGAGCCACCAAGGAACTAAGAGTCAAAGGACTGAGGCTTTTGAACTGTGGTGCTGGAGAATACTCTTGAGAGTCTCTTGAACAGCAAAGAGATCAAACCAGTCAATCCTGAAGGAAATCAACCCTGAATATTTTTGGAAGAACTGATGGTGAAGCTTCAATACTTTGATCACTTGTTGCAGGAGTTGACTCATTGGAAAAGACCCTGATGCTGGGAAAGTTTGAGGGCAAGAGAAGAAAGGGGTGACAGAATGTGATGGTTGGATGGCATCACCCACTAAATAGACATGAATTTGAACCAACTCCAGGAGATAGGGAAGGACAGAGAGGGTAACAATGAGTCGGGCACAACTTAGTGACTGAACAACTGTCAAAAGGGTTCATAGGAATATCTGAGACCAAATGGTTTATAAATCTTAGAAAATATGTAGAAGGAATTTCAGGAAGGGGTTTAAACTGAGTTATCTCCTGAATATTCAAAAGTGGTTGAGTGGTGGGTGGCTGGCAAGCAAGTCTCATTAAATTCACAGGAACTGAGATCCATAAGCTATGAGAAACATGAGCAACCACTGGATATCTTTGGTGGTATATAGGATGGAAGGTGAGTTCACCTGCAAGAGAGAGACTTAAACTTGATGGGAGATAATGGTCAGAATCAGAAGATCACTGATTATATGGTAGTGAAATATGCTCACATTTTCTTGTGTTCTTGTCTTGTTCAGTTTAGGGTGAGTTTGAAGAAGAGGTGGCAACAAAGAGAAAATCAAGTCAACTTCTAAACTAGTGGTAGTTATATGTGAAAAATGAAGACAAATGCAGGCTTTACTCTGCAGTATAAGGTATTTTATTGGGAGAAGGTCACCTCTCATCAATAATCCACAGAAAATCCTGCTGCACTGGAAAAGAAAGCATTGCAGCAATTTTTAGTGGGAAATAAGATGAATTGGACAAAAACCAGTTGTTTAGTAGAGAAACTTCCACTGTAGGAAGAAAACTTTGTCAGTGCTATTTTCCAGGGCTCATGACTTCATCATCAGAGAAATAGCTCTACATTAAGAAAGTATTTGCTGTCCTTCGTGTCCAGCCCCTTCAAAATAGAAGAACAAAGAAGGAGTCTCCTGGGCGAAAGGGTGGATTGGAAAGCAAGTGAAGCCACCAACTTGCTATCATTTTCCTACTTCAGAGACATTTGTATTCTCTCTATGATGATTTGGTTTGAAATGACTCTTCTATACAGTAGAATCAAGCAAACTGAGCGTGCAGAAACTGAAAAATAGAAATATGTTGAAAGACACCATAATTATCTTTGAACAGTTTTAAGGACATTTTATGGAAAAGACAGATTTATTCTGTTATTCCAGAGGGAGAAAACATAACAATGTAGACTTACAGATATATTAAACTGATAGATCTATCCCTTCTAGCATAAAAGTATAAATGAATGAATAACTATGAACATATTTTAAAGTGGAGGTTGTTTAAAAAAATGTGACTATCATTTATATATAATCCATTCTTCTTTGCTAGATGCCTTCACCCAAACCATGACCAACAGGTAAATGCTTAATTCAGTTTGAAGGAGAACAACACAAAACAGATTTGGTATTTTTCAGAAATATTACAATCAAAACTTAAATTTCAAAATTAGCAAGACAAACTAAAATATATTTCTTTTCTTCCTGTTTTTCACCCTCTCCTTCTTCTCCTCCCCTTCCATTTTCTGTTTCTGATCTCCTTCTTTTTTCTTCTATAATACTAATGTCAGGATAGAAATATCATCCATTTATATGGTAAGAGGAGAGTTATAGTGTGGCTTCACTGTTCATAATTTCATAATTATAATGCATATGAAATAACTTCATATTAGATAGATGAATGTTTTAATGGAATAAATCAATTATTTTTATGAGATATTAAAATAGATCTCAAATATATGTGCAATCAAACTCAGTATCCTACAATCTGTTAGTGTATATAATTCCACATTCTAGAAACATTTAATCAGTTTCTAATACGTGATTAAACTTAGACATAGAAAAGCCACAGAGGGAAAGTTAACATCAATACATATTCATTTATTTACCTGCATATTACACCAATTTTGGTGACCACTTTGCTTTTGCTTCCTGTCCAAAATATTATGTTAGCAAAAAAGCAATTTCAAGAAAGGAAGAAATTTAACACTTGTCTTAAATAATATGGATTTGAATTTTTTTCTCTTCTTTCAGTAGCTTTGCAACTTAATCAACTGCCAGTCTGTAAACATACTTCAACTGAACAATCTACTGTATATATGATGCAAAATAAACATTAAAAACTGTCTCATAGAAAATAATTGTTTTAGCAATGTTCAAGAAATCTAATGTATTCTTATGCTGTCTCAAAAGATTGAAATCTTTAAAGATCGCATTCAAAAACAAAGTTTGTGAAAGCCTAGGAATAATACTGATTATGTATTAAGGATCAAGAAGTCACGGCCACAAGGGCATTTTTTTAAATTTCATTAATATTCAGGGAGAAACATAGAGCCAATTTTTTGACTTAACTAAAAGCTTAGCTGACAGAGTTTGTCAATTAGTCTGACATGGAGTCCTATGAAACATTCTATTTACTCATGGTTAACAGTAAAAGAAGAGATGCTTCCATAAATTGTAAACGTGAGTCCCTATTTTGTCTCAGAAGACAAAATTTCCAAAGAACTAGTTACAATTCTTTATGGTATTTCCATCATCATGAAGCATTGCTAAAAAATAAAAGAAATTTTCTCTTTTAAATATTTGAATTCTGTGTTAGACAAATTAAACTCCAAAGAACATGTTTACTTTTAGGTACAGCATCATCTTTGAGACAGTATAGACTGATGTAGTGGAGAAGGCAATGGCACCCCACTCCAGCACTCTTGCCTGGAAAATCCCATCGATGGAGGAGCCTGGTAGGCTGCAGTCCATGGGGTCGCGAAGAGTCAGACACGACTGAGCAACTTCACTTTCACCTTTTCTTTCACGCATTGGAGAAGGAAATGGCAACCCACTCCAGTGTTCTTGCCTGGAGAGTCCCAGGGACTGCGGAGCCTGGTCGGCTGCCGTCTACGGGGTTGCACAGAGTGGGACACAACTGAAACGACTTAGCAGCAGCAGCAGACTGATGTAGGAGCAACAACAATAAGAAAAATATTCCCCTGCATTCTTGTAATACTGTTAGTAGGCATACTGCTTTACAGCAAAAACAGGATGTTCCTGTTACTTCTAGAAGTCCCTTTGGAAGCTGTGACAATGCATGTGAGTTTCAGCATATAGCAATCTCCAAACATCCCTTACTAAAAGGACTACACTGCTTCCTAATAAACTTTATCTTGAAGGGTTGGTGTTAATGATGTGCTTCCTATATTCTTAACTTCAGCCCAACTACTTTAAAATGTAGTCCTCAGTGGAATCATGTCAGAAAAGGGAAAACACGCAATCAACTATCCATGACCCTCAGGATTTGAAAATGTCACAATTGCTGAGTTGCTGGTTTTAACTGCCCTTCAATTGCTCACTGTCTCTCCCACATCACCCTCTTCCTCCTAAATGTGTGGGTACTTGGTGTTACTTAGCTTCTGATTTTTTTTTCCTCTCCTCAATTTCTAAGCCTAATGAGGCTGAGCTGAGTTAATAATGGATGTAATAAGTAATGACTCATTGTTTGGGGGCCCACGCGTCTGTGTGTGCTGTGGAACAGGAGCCAGGACTCTGAAGCTATTTGTTCTGCTATGTCACTTGCCACCAAGCAATGCCACTCATCAATAAAAGGCAAGATGACGGATGAGTTCATTTAATGGAATTCCTCTGAGTGAGCTACAGTCCAACTCTTCAATAGGTCTGCTACCATGCTCTCTCTCTCTCCCTTTTTCCCTCTTGTGGCTCTTTTTTCCTTCCTCCTAAATTCAGGACAGTTGGAAATCATGCTTGGCCGAGAGGGTCGCCATTGGTGCCAGCAGCTCCTTCTGCTCTTAACAACTGCTACCCTAAATAAAATCAACAGCTCTGTGCCTGGAGATTAAATCTGTGCCACCAGAAAGCAGTGGCACCCTATAGGGTTTGGCCACATGCACTCTCTGTCTGAGCTCATTTCTTTATTTCCATAGATGATGGTTGTGTTGAAGGAGAGGGTGCATCTCCTGTGGAATGAAGGGATAGGTATTCCATTGTGGTTCTTTTCAGGACAGACACCAAAAACCAAGCTGCTCCCTGGGAAAATCGATATTTTCCTTCTTTATTATAGCCACCCTTAGTTTGTATAGTCCCACTAGGTAAGCATGCTGCTTCATTTCATGACCTAGACTTCACCCACAGTAAAATCAACATTGATAGCATCTTACCAATGACAGGCCAACTTTTTTTGTGTGTCTGCAAGAATGGAGGTGACATTTAAGAAAGTGGATATCCTATAACTACAAAATGTGAAAATAAACCAGATATCCAAAAAAATATATGTGTTGACGTCAACACACTGTTTTAAAATGTCAAATATTTTTAATGAAGCATCAAAGGCCCAAATACATAGAATCAAATATAAACACCAGGTAAAATTAAAGAAAAAGTTGAAAAAGAAAAGGAGAGCGGTTAACAGAACTGAAGCTCAGCTGGGTTGGTAGATTATAGTCTCAAGATTTTCCATTATGCAGAAGTGACAAGAGGAGTAAAGTGACAAGGTTGAAAATAGAATTACAAGATGTTATAAAAGGTAAGGTTTGCATAAATTTATTTTTTAAGTTCATGGCTAGATATTGGGACAAACACGTTTTAAATTTCTCTTATTTCTAGAATTGAAATGAAGTTATATTTATAATTTGATCATCACTGACAAATAACTAACAAAGATTCATTTAAGTCTAAAAGCTATCTTGACAAATATACATTAGTGGATCTAATAGATGTTATATATACACACACATGAGCGTTCAGTTACTTCAGTTGTGTCTGGCTCTGTGACATGGACCTGCTAGGGTCCTTTGTCCATGAGATTCTCCAGGCAAGAATACTGGAGTGGGTTGCCTTGCCCTCCTCCAGGGGGTGTTCCCCACCCAGAAATTGAACCATATCTCCTGCCTCTCCTGCATTGCAGGCAGATTTTTTACCCACAGAGCCACCTGGGAAGCCCATATATACACATATGCATTCATATTTGAACCTGTGGCATGGATTTAAGGGCATGAGGCATTTCTCTATCCCAGAAATTCAGAAATTCTCTGCATTGCTTTGACAGAGATCTTTTCCTGAACCTTTACTGGGAATGGTTCTAATATGTACTATCCATATCTAACCTTCTTGATTTCATGTAAAGCAAAAAACACTGATTCTCTTTATGCTGACATTGTATCTCATATTCAGGTACTGGCAGAGTTGAATCTATTCAGAATTAAAGTTAGTGTCAAAACAGGAAAAGTGATGAGAAAGGAAGAAATATAGTGTAAGGAACTAAATGAGGAACAAAACTGTATTTTAAAAACCAACACAGTAAGGACAGCCAAGAAATAGATTAACAGAGCATTACATTTTATTGTTGAGCACAAATGTTCCATTCCTTTCTCTGAGTTCCTAATCAGCATTTTTCATTATTTTTTCCCACTATATCTGGCTTCTATGCATCAATGCCCATATCAACACCTCTAATAGCACTAAAAATTATCCTCTCATACCAGCATTCCCCAACACAGGGAACCTTGCCAAGACTGACCTTCTCTCTAGTTAGACTACCACACCACTTCAGTCATGGGTTAAGATAAGAATTCTCCTTTTGAATGCAAATCATTTTAGGAATGATTGGCCTATTCATATGCAGGAAAGACTGATTGCCTTCCTACACATGACATAGTTGTGCTTCTGTGTTGTCATAAGGTTGGGCAGGCTGTCATCTAATCAAGCTCACATTCTTTAGAAAAGGACTGCTCTCAAAGTTTCATGTCATATGGCCTCTCAGGAAGCTCTGGTGTGATTACTACCATTTTTACCCCTCCATTTGGTTCATAGACTTCACAACTCCCAGGGTTCTGTTTTGAATACAATTTTACACTGGTTAAAGCATTAATGGTACTATTAATGGTAATATCACCATACCTCTGAGAGATAACATTCATGACTGTTTTTACTTGGATGTGGTAAATATGAACCCAGTGATTTTAATGTTCTCATATAGTTCTTGCCTTATGAACACTTTGCTTGTAGTTTCTGGAATCATGAAGACAAAGGGGAAAATTACATCTTTACAATTCAGGCCAGAACTGTCCTTAAACACCTTCACATCACCACAGCACTGAACCTCTGCAGACTAGAAGCTCATTAATATGTGCTGAATTGAAATGGATTAGTAAAATCTGGTCTTTGTCCTCTGTGCTTATTTTCTCATCTTCTATTCCAATTATTCTGTAAATCTGTTTCCCCTTAGTTTTAGAAATTTGGCAGGTGCTACTTTAATTTAATCTGTTCTTAAATATCCTGACTCCACCATAAATTAAGACCATATGTGTATGTGTAGGCTGAGATATGTAGCTGTGAATTAAATTTGATTTTGCAAGTGTTTATTGATCACTTACTATGTGTTTAGTATCCTAAATATGCACAGCTGTCATGACCAAAATGCTACCATAAACAGAAGGCAATCACAAATTATTTCAGACCTTTACAGTTCAGGAAGTTTAAACATTGAAATTTAGACCTAGACTTAAGGAAATTTCTAGAATTTGAGTTACAAATGAAAATTGATTTCATTTGTGAAAATCTCAGTGTTGTAAAGAATCTAAGGAATGTGTTCTATTTCAAGCCCCATCCCATACAATAATCTTGAATGACAACCTTCACTAAAGTTATTTTGCCTTCTTGAACACACCAAGATTAGGAATTTGACTAGCCTGCAGAAAACACAGGACTTGGTCAATATTTCCGCGTCCTAGTCTATGTTGGCTCTTCCATGCAGGTGTCCCACGGCACTCTGTTTCATACAACAAGCAATACAGGCCTCTCCTTCGCTTTTACTCTCCTCAACAAGGAAACCACAAGTCAGACAATCCTAAGGGCATGAGAAAAAACATGATTAAGAAGTGCAGTACAAGGAGAAACAACTGATGTTAACTGCTTGACAGAGTAACTGGTACACTTATTTCACCAATACTGCAACACAGCTCAGATCATGGTGAAAACTTCCTTTTGTCAACCGTTTAAGATAACTGTGTATTATTAATATTGATAAGGAAACCCTTGGCATTTTACACATTTAAAATTTGCACAATAAGGGATGGGAAGCTGAAGATGAGACACAAAATAGGATAAAAAAAGAGGACTTCACCAGTGATCATGGGTTGGTCTAGGTTACAGATGTGTTCTATTTGGTCTCTGATGAAGCAGTTTTTGATTTTGGGGATTTATTTTCCAATGTATTAAAATAGAGAGTTATTTCAACTACTCTTGACATGCAAAAGATCCAGCACCACTGGATTAGCATTTCCAGGGTATAGGTCAACTGCCATTGAAGGTGTGTGCTCCTTAAGATGGAGCATAGACTCCTCCACCACAGTTTCTTTTTCTTTTTTTTTTTTTTTTCCCTCATTTTTACTGCCTGCCCTCTATACAACACTTGGGTTCTGCACTGGCCACATGAGATACCTGCAGGTGGTAAATCAACACCAGTAGCAAAAAAGAAAGAAAAAAAAAAAAAAAAAATCAGAGCCGGTTGAAACCGGAAGAAGAATGTAGAATGCATGCAAACATACACATTCCTAGTGAGTCCAAAGTAAACCAGTGTTTCCTGGAGGCCTTTTGATCCCTGAATATTTGTGACTAGCCAACAGCAAATCCCTGCCACAGCCGGTTCTAATGCTGGTTTGTACCAGAATTTATCATTTCCATTGTCATTTTCTGTTCACTTGTACATTAAATCTACATATTTCCACAACAAAGAAATTGAAAGCACAGTACTGCTCCCAGTACTATGTTAACCTCTGGATGGATGCACCCTGTTGAATATTATAGACTTAGTCACTACTCATCAGCCACACTAGCTCAGCCCCACCTTGCCTGTTGGGTCTGGTGGAAACAGTGGTGTCTGGCACATACAGTGATACTGGCTAGTGCAAGTGGAAACTGCACTCAGGAATGGCAGTGGAGAGTAAAAGATCCTTTTTAAGAGGACAAGTAGAGCCACTAAAATATGGGTAATTATTCTGCAGGCAGTTTGAACCCAGAAAACATATGTAACACATCAAAGCAAACCATGTTACGGAGGAATAGTTTTACTTTATCATTGCAAATTCTATCTGAACCTGTTCCTTCTATTCAAACAGGTGTTTTAAAGGCACTATTGTTAGCTTATTATGCATATTTACAATCCTCGGTCAGTTTAGGCTTTAGGATTTTTAAAAGGAATTATACATATTGTTACCACACATTTGCATTCACCTCTGCAATCACATCTTTTAATAGATCATTTTAATTTTCTGATAATCAGAATTCTATGAAAATCTGAGTATAACTGGGTACAATAATTTTGAAATAAAATTTGAATGTATATACTGTCATAAGAACTGAATTTAATTTTAAACAAGTCAGCTATTCCTACAGTTTTGTTCTACATTGCAGAAATTAATGTTTATCCTCTATTAATCATATTTTCACTCATATAGATATGACATGTATATACATATGGTATGCATATAGATATGATATTTATATGGAACTTCCCTGGTAGCTCACTAGCACAGAATCTGCCTGAGATCCTGGTACAATTCCTGGGTTGGGAAGATCCACTGGAAAAGGGATAGCCTACCCACTCCAGTATTTTTGGGCTTCACTGGTGGGTCAGTTGGTAAAAAATTCACCTGTAATGTGGGAAGCCTCAGTTTGATCCCTGAGTTGGGAAGATCCACTGGAAGAGTGCATGGCAACCCACATCAGTATTCTTGCCTGGAGAATTGCCAACGACAGAGGAACCTTGTGAGCTGCAGTCCATGGGGTTGCAAAGAGTTGGACATGACAGAGACTAAGTACAATATGTATGCATACACACACAAACACACACACAAATACATGCCACATACACATATATGGCTTTGCAGGTGGCACTAGTGGTAAAGAATCTGGTTGCCAGTGAAAGTAGATGTAAGAGAACCAGGTTGGATCCCTGGGTCAGGAAGATACCCTGAAGGAGGGCATGACAACCCACTCTAGTATTCCTGTGTGGAGAATCTCATGGACAGAGGAGCCTGATGGGCTGCATTTAATAGGGCCTCATAGAGTCGTACATTACTTAAGTGACTTCAGTTCAGTTGCTCAGTTGTGTTCAAATCTTTGCGACCCCGTGGACTGCAGCATGCCAGGCTTCCCTGTCCATCACCAACTCCTGGAACATATTCAAACTAATGTCCATCTCATCAGTGATGCCATCCAATCATATTCTCCTCTGTTGTCCATTTCTCCTCCTGCCTTCAATCTTTCCCAGCATCAGGGTCTTTTTCAATGAGTCAATTCTTCTCATCAGGTAGCCAAATTGTTGGAGTTTCAGCTTTAGCATCGGCCTTTCAAATGAATATTCAGGGATGATTTCCTTCAGGATTGACTGGTTGGATTTTCTTGCAGTCCAAGGGACTTTCAAGAGCCTTCTCTGATACCACAGTTCAAAAGCATAAATTTTTCAGCACTCAGCTTTCTTTACAGTTCAACTCTCACATCTCTAAATGACTACTGGAAAGACTATACCTTTGAGGAGACAGATCTTTGTTGGTAAAGTAATGTATCTGCTTTTTAATATGCTCTCTAGGTTGGTCATAGCTTTTCTTCCAAGGAGCAAGTGTCTTTCAATTTCATGGCTGCAGTCATCATCTGCAGTGATTTTGGAGCCCAGAACAATAAAGTCTCTCACTGTTTCCCCATCTATTTTCCATGAACTGATGGGATGAGACGACATTTTCGTATTTTTCTGAATGTTGAGTTTTAAGCCAACTTTTTCACTCTCCTCTTTCACTTTTATCAAGAGGCTCTTTAGTTATTCTTTGCTTTCTTCCATAAGTGTGGTGTCATCTGCATATCTGAAGTTTCTGATGTTTCTGCCGGCAATCTTGATTCCAGCTTGTGCTTCACCCAGTCTAGCATTTCTCATGATCTAGTGGGTATTGGCAATTTGATCCCTGGTTCCTCTGCATTTTCTTAATCCAGCTTGAACATCTGGAAGTTCATGGTTCACGTACTTTTGAAGCCTGGCTTGGAGAATCTTGAGCGTTACTTTGCTAGCGTGTGAGATGAGTGCAACTGTGTGATAGTTTGAACATTCTTTGACCTTGCCTTTCTTTGGGATTGGAATGAAAACTGACTTTTATCAATCCTGTAGCCGCTGCTGAGTTTTCCAGGTTTACTGCCATATTGAGTGCAGCACTTTCACAGCACCACCTTTTAGGATTTGAAATAGCTCAACTGGAATTCCGTCTCCTCCACTAGCTTTATATATAAGGCTCACTTTGTTTGTAAGGCTCCTTGTAAGGCCCACTCGACTTCACAGTCCAGGATGTCTGGCTCTAGGTGAGTGATCACAAGATGGCTGTCTGGGTCAGGATTTGTATAGCTCTTATGTGTATTCTTGCCACCTCTTCTTGATATCTTCTGCTTCTGTTCAGGTCAGTTCAGTCTCTCAGTCTTGTCCAACTCTTTGCGACCCCATGTATCACAGCATGCCAGGCCTCCCTGTCCATCACCAACTCCTGGAGTTCACCAAAACTCATGTCCATCGAGTCAGTGATGCCATCCAGCCATCTTATCCTCGGTCGTCCCCTTCTCCTCCTGCCCCCAATCCCTCCCAGCATCACAGTCTTTTCCAATGAATCAACTCTTCGCATGAGGTACCCAAAGTACTGGAGTTTCAGCTTTAGCATCATTCTTTCCGAAGAAATCCCAGGGCTGATCTCATTCAGAATGGACTATTTGGATCTCCTTGCAGTCCAAGGGACTCTCAAGAGTTTTCTCCAACACCACAGTTCAAAAGCATCAATTCTTCGATGCTCAGCCTTCTTCACAGTCCAACTCTCACATCCATACATGACCACAGGAAAATCCATAGCCTTTACTAGACGGACCTTAGTCAGCAAGGTAATGTCTCTGCTTTTCAATGTTATCTATGTTGGTCATAACTTTTTTTCCAAGGAGTAAGCGTCTTTTAATTTCAAGGCTGCAGTCACCATCTGCAGTGATTTTGGAGCCCCCAAAACTAAAGTCTGACACAGTTTCAACTGTTTCCCGATCTAGGTCGATACAATTTCTGTACTTTATTTGCTCATCTTTGCATGAAATGTTTCCTTGGTATCTCTAATTTTCTTGAAGAGATCTCTTGTCTTTCCCAGTCTATTGATTTCTTCTATTTCTTTGAATTGATCACTGAGGAAGGCTTTCCTATCTCTCCTTGCTATTCTTTGGAACTCCTCATTCAAATGGATATATCTTTTCTTTTGTCATTTGCCTTTTGCTTCTCTTCTTTTCTTACCTACCTGTAAGGCCTCCTCAGAGCCATTTTGCCTTTTTGCATTTCTTTTTTTTTCTTTAGGGATGACCTTGATCACTGCCTCCTGTATAATGTCATGAAACTTCATCCATAGTTCATCAGGCACTCTATCTATCATCTAGTTACTTGAATCTATTTGTCATTTCTACTGTATAACGTAAAGGATTTGATTTAGGTCATACCTGAATGGTCTGACACTGTTTACAGTTTCCCCATCTATTTCCCATGAAGTGATGAGACCAGAGGCCATGATCTTAGTTTTCTGAACGTTGAGCTTGAAGCTAACTTTTTCACTTTCCTCTCACTTTCATCAAGAGGTGTTTTAGTTCCTCTTCACTTTCTGCCTTAAGAATGGTGTCATCTGCATATCTGAGGTTATTGATATTTCTTCTAGCAATCTTGATTCCAGCTTGTGCTTCTTCCAGCCCAGCATTTCTCATGATGTACTCTGCATAGAAGTTAAATAAGCAGGGTGACAATATATAGCCTTGACGTACTCCTTTTCCTATTTGGAACCAGTCTGTTATTCCATGTCTAGTTCTAACTGTTGCTTCCTGACCTGCATATAGGTTTCTCAAGAGGCAGATCAGATGGCCTGGTATTCCCATCTCTTTCAGAATTTTCCACAGTTTATTGTGAACCACAGAATCAAAGACTTTGGCATAGTCAATAGCAGAAATAGAAGTTTTTCTGGAACTCTCTTGATTTTTCGATGATCCAGTGGATGTTGGCAATTTGATCTCTGGCTCTTCTGTCTTTTCTAAAACCAGATTGAACATCTGGAAGTTCACAATGCACATATTGCTGAGGCCTGGCTTGGAGAATTTTGAGCATTACTTTACTTGCGTGTAAGATGAGAGCAATTGTGCAGTAGTCTGAGCATTCTTTGGCATTGCCTTTCTTTGGGATTGGAATAAAAAAAAGACTTTTGTAGTCCTGTGGCCACTGCTGAGTTTTCCAAACTTGATGGTGTATTGAGTGCAGCACTTTCACAGCATCATCTTTCAGGCCTGCAGATGGTGATTGCAGCCATGAAGTTAAAAGATGGTTACTCCTTCAAAGAAACGTTATGACCAACCTAGATAGTGTATTCAAAAGCAGAGACATTACTTTGCCAACAAATGTCTGTCTAGTCAATGCTATGGTTTTTCCAGTAGTCATGCATGTATGTGAGAGTTGGACTGTGAAGAAGGCTGAGCACAGAAGAATTGATGCTTTTGAACTGTGGTGTTGGAGAAGACTCTTGAGAGTCCCTTGGACTGCAAGGAGATCCAACCAGTCCATTCTGAAGGAGACCAATCCTGGGTGTTCTTTGAAAGAAATAATGCTAAAGCTGAAACTCCAGTACTTTGGCCACTTCATGAGAAGAATTGGATCACTGGAAAAGACTCTGATGCTGGGAGGGATTGGCAGCAGGAGGAGAAAGGGATGACAGAGGATGAGATGGCTGGATGGCATCACCGACTCGATGGACATGAGTTTTGGTGAACTCCAGGAGTTGATGATGGACAGGGAGGCCTGGCATGCTGCAATTCATGGGGTCGCAAAGAGTCGGACATGACTGAGCAAATGAACTGAACTGAACTGAACTGAATGGTCTAGTGGTTTTCCCCACTTTCTTCAACTTAAGTCTCAATTTGGCAATAATGATTTCATGATCTGAGCCATAGTAAGCTCCTGGTCTTGTTTTTGCTGACTGTATAGAGCTTCTCCATCTTTAGCTGCAAAGAATATAATCAATCTGATTTCAGTATTTACCATCTGGTGATGTCCATGTGCAGAGCCTTCTCTTGTGTTGTTGGAAGAGGGTGTTTGCTATGACCAGTGCATTCTCTTGGCAAAATTCTGTTCGTCTTTGCCCTGCTTCATTTTATACTTCAGTGCCAGATTTGCCTGTTACTCCAGATAGCTCTTGACTTCCTACTTTTGCATTCCAATCCCCTGTAATGAAGAGGACATCTTTCTTGGGTATTTGTTCTAGATTTTTTAAGTCTTCATAGAATCATTCAACTTCAGCTTCCTCAGCATTACTGGTCAGGGCATAGACTTGGATTACTGGGACATAGAATGGTTTGCCTTGGAAGCAGAAAGAGATCATTCTGTCTTTTTTGAGACTGCATCCAAGTATTGGTTTTGGGACTCTTGTTTGCTATGATGGCTACTCCATTTCTTCTAAGGGATTCTTGCCAACAGTAGTGGATATATTCATCATCTGAATGAAATTCACCCATTCCAGTCCATTTTAGAGCACTGATTCCTAAAATTTCATGTTCATTCTTACCATCGCCTGTTTGACCACTTCCAATTTGCCTTGATTCATGGACCTAGCATTCCAGGTTCCTATGCAATATTGCTCTTTACAGTATTCAACCTTGCTTCTATCACCAGTCACATCCACAGCTGGATATTGTTTTTGCTTTGGATCCATCCCTTCATTCTTTCTGGAGTTATTTCTCCACTGATCTCCAGTAGCATATTGGGCACCTACCGACCTGGGGAGTTTTTCTTTCAGGTTCATACCTTTTTGCATTTTCATACTGTTCATGGGGTTCTCAAGGCAAGAATACTGAAGTGGTTTGCCATTCCGTTCTCCAGTGGACCCTGTTTAGTCAGAATTCTCCACCATGACCCGTCCTTCTTTGGTGGCCTTACAAGGAATGTGCTATAGTTTCATTGAGCTATACAAGGTTGTGGTCCATGTGATCCATTTGATTAGTTTTCTGTAATTCTGGTTTTTATTCTATCTGCCTTCTGTTGGATAAGAGGCTTATGGAAGCCCCCTGATGGGAGAGACTGACTGAGGAGGAAACTGGGTCTGGTTCTGATGGGCGGGTCTATTTTCAGCAAATCTTTAATCCAGTTTTCCACCAATGGGCAGAGCTGTGTTTCCTCCCTTTTGCTTGACCTGAGGCCAAACTAAGGTGGAGGTAATGAAGATAATGGTGGCCTCCTTCAAGAGATCCCATGCATACACTGCTGCACTCAGTGCCCCAGATCCTGCAACAGGCCACTGCCGACCCACGCCTCTGCCAGAGGCTCTCTCTTGGTCAAAATGCCAGAGGAATGGGATGGGGAGACTGCTTTCTCCCCCCAAAATTTATCCAATGACCATTTGAATACTGAGAAACTTCCAATAAACAACTTCTGAACACTGATGGAGGACACCAGGAACCCAGAAAGGCAGCCCATTCTCTTTGAATGTAGGTAGGACAAAATATAAACAAAAACAAACAAACAAAAAAAAAACCACAAGAGACAAAAGAGTTAGATACAGAGACCAGTCCTAGGGAGGGAGTCGGGAAGGAGGAGAAGTTTCCACACAGTAGGGAATCCTCTCACAGAGTTTCTGTGGGGAGTGTTGGAATCTCAGAAGGCAACATAACTGGGAGGAAAAATAAAAATAAAAATTACAGAATAGAAGCCTAACTGCAACTGTGGAAAATAAAACTTTCCTGCAAAAGGCTCTAACCTAATAAACTGGCCTGCTCACAGAACAAAATATTGTAGGAATACAAAAGGACTGCTTGCCACTGTGTACAGGCCCCACCCAGCCCAGAGGTAGAGAGGCAGGCTTGTGACAGCCAGAGTCAGAAGGGAACTGGCTGCTACATCTTCCACCCATCTGTGAGCAGGTTCCCAGCTGCTAACCATGTCTTCCTGAGATTCTATATGGTTGACACCTGCCAGGAGAGTCTCAGCCTGAGATCAGGTCTACAGAGGAGACATAAGGCACCTGAGATGGTCCTCTCGCAGCACACCTGGGAAACAAAGAGGCCAGGACAGGAGAGGTAATTAAGATGAACAGCCCACCTGGGACAGCATGCTCATCAAGCACCTGCTCGCCTGAGCTGCTCAGACCTAGGGAGGACACAAAACACATGCCCAACCCACAGAGACTGAGCCAGAACTGTGTCTGAGTGTCTCCTGTGGAGGTGCAGGTAAACAGTGGACTGCTTCAGGGGCAAGGGCTCTGGGTGCAGCAGACCTGGGTATGGCATGAGCCCTCTTAGAGGAGGTCACCATTAACCCCACCATAGATCTGCCAGAAATTACACAGGACTGGGGAAACAGACTCTTGGAGGCCATAAGCAAAATCTCGTGTGCACCAGGACCCAAAAGAAAGAAGTGACTTAGCATGCATATATAGAGACAGAGTGAAGGCTTTCCTGGTGGCTCATACAATAAAGAATCTCCCTGCAATTCAGGAGACCTGGGTTCGATCCCTGGGTCAGGAAGGTCCTTTGGAGGAGGGTGTGGCAACCCACTTCAGTATTCTTGCCTGGAGAATCACATGAACAAAGGAGCCTGGTAAGCTACAGTCCATATGGTTGCAAAGAGTGGGACACGACTGAAGCGACTGAGCAGACATCATAAAGTAGTGAAAGAGAGAGAGATGACTATAGTCGAAGAAGTTAAACTATTTGCCTAATATTTCCCTGAACAACTTTAAACATTTAAATGTTCACGGAATAACTAAACGAGGAGTACTTTTTAAATAATAATGCAGTCCCAGTTTGAAAATTAATTTTCATCAGGTGAATCTACTATATTGCACTGAAATGTATTTTGTTGTTGTTCAATTGGAAGCCATATCCCACTCTTGACCCATGGATTGCAGCATGCCAGGTTTCCCTGTCCCTCACCATCTCCCAATGTCGCCAAAGTTCATGTTCATTGAATCGGTGATGCCATCCAACCATCTCATCCTCTGTCACTCTCTTCTCCTTCTACCTTCAATCTTCCCCAGCTTCAGGATCTTATTTTCCAAAGAGTCAGCTGTTCACATCAAGTGGCCAAAGTATTGGAGCATCAGCTTTAGCATCAATAGTTTCAATGACTATTTAGGGTTGATTTACTTTAAGATTGACTGGTTTGATCTCCTTTCTGTCCAAGGGACTCTCAAGAGTCTTCTTCAGCACCACAGTTCAAAGTATCAATTCTTCAGAGCTCTGCCTTCTTTACAGTCCAGCTCTCACATCTGTACATGACTACTGGAAAGATCATAGCCTTGATATGTAAACCTTTGTGGGTAAAATTATGTCTTTGTTTTTTAACCCACTGTCTAACTTTCTTGCTAAGAAGCAATCGTCTTCTGATTTCATGGCTTCAGTGACCATCTGCAGTGATTTTAGAGCTCAAAAAGAGGAAAACTCTCACTGCTTCCAACTTTTCCCCTTCCAATTGCCATGAAGTGATGAAAGTGAAAGAGGAGAATGAAAAAGTTGGCTTAAAGCTCTACATTCAGAAAACGAAGATCATGGCATCCGGTCCCATTACTTAATGGGAAATAGATGGGGAGACAGTGGAAACGGTGTCAGACTTTATTATGGGGGGCTCCAAAATCACTGCAGATGGTGATTGCAGCTATTAAATTAAAAGACGCTTACCCCTTGAAAGAAAAGTTATGACCAACCTAGATAGTGTATTCAAAAGCAGAAACATTACTTTGCCAACTAAGGTCCGTCTAGTCAAGGTTATGGTTTTTCCTGTGGTCATGTTTGGATGTGAGAGTTGGACTGTGAAGAAGGCTGAGCACCGAAGAATTGATGCTTTTGAACTGTGGTGTTGGAGAAAACTCTTGAGAGTCCCTTGGACTGCAAGGAGATCCAACCAGTCCATTCTGAAGGAGATCAACCCTCGGATTTCTTTGGAAGGAATGATGCTAAAGCTGAAACTCCAGTACTTTGGCCACGTCATGCGAAGAGTTGACTCATTGGAAAAGACTGTGATGCTGGGAGGGATTGGGGGCAGGAGGAGAAGGGGACGACCGAGGATGAGATGGCTGGATGGCATCACTGACCCGATGAACGTGAGTCTGAGTGAACTCCGGGAGATGGTGATGAACAGGGAGGCCTGGCGTGCTGCAATTCATGGAGTCGCAAAGAGTCGGACACGACTGAGCCACTGAACTGAACTGAACTGAACTGAACTGATGGGACCAGATGCCATTGTCTTAGATTTTGTTTTTTTGTGTGTGTTTTCTTTTTTTTCCATTTTGAGTTTTAAGCCGGATTTTTCACTCTCCTACTTTACCCTCATCAAGAGGTTCTTTAGTTCCTCTTCTCTTTCTGACATTAGAGTGGTATCATCTGCATATTTGAGGTTGTTGATATCTCTCCTGACAATCTTGATTCTGTGTGCTGTGACTGTATATTAAATAAACTGGCTGAAAACAAGCAATTTTGTCATTCCCCTTTCTTAATCCTGAAGGAGTCAGTTGTTCCATACAGAGTTCTAACTGTTTCTTTTTGCTGCGCATGCAGGTTTCTCACGAGACAGGTAAGGCGGTCTGGTATTCCCATCTCTAAGAGTTTTCTACATTTTTTTATTATCCACACAGTCAAAGGCTTCAGTGTAGTCAATGAAGCAGAAGTAGATGTTTCTCTGAAGTTTCCTTGCTTTCTCTATGATCCAGTGTGTGTTGGCAATTCGATCTCTGGTTCTGATGCCTTTTCTATACCCACCTTGAACATCTGGAAGTTCTTGATTCACAAAATGTTGAGGCCTCGCTTGGAGGATTTTGAGCTTACCCTTACAAGCAGGGAGATGAGTGCAATTGTCCAGTGGTTTCAACATTCTTTAATACTGCCCTCCTTGGGAACTGGGATGAGGATTGACCTTTTTTGTTCCTGTGGTCACTGTTGGGTTTTCAAAATTTGCTGACATATTGAGTGCAACACCTTAATAGTGTCATCTTTTAGGGTCTGAAATAGCTCTGCTGGAATTCCATCAGCTCCACTAGCTTTATTGGTAGAAGTGCTTCTTAAGGCCCACTTGACTTCACACTCCAGAATGTCTGCTCCTGAGTGAGAGACCACATGCTAATTATCTAGGTCATTAAGTTTTGTTTTGTTTTGTTTTTAATACAGTCCTGTGTGTTCTTTCCATCTCTTCTTCCTCTCTTCTGCTTCTGATAATCTTTACTATTTCTGTCTTTCATTGTGCCATCTTTGGATAAAATATTCCTTTGATATTTCCAATTTTATTTTTTAATTTATTCTTAATTAAAGCATAATTGCTTTACATAATTTTATTGTTTTCTGTCAAACATCAGAAAGAATCAGCCATAGATATACATATGTCTCCTCCTTCTTGTCCCTCCCTCACATCTTCCTCTTAAAGAGATCTCTAATCTTACCTGTTCTGTTGTTTTTTCTCTGTTTCTTTGCATTGATCATTGAAGAAGACCTCTTTGCTATTCTCTGGAGACTTCATTTAGTTGGGTGTACCTTTCTCTTTCTCCTTTGCTTTTCACTTCTCTTCTATCTTCAGCTATATGTAAAGCCTCCTCAGACAAGCTTTTTGTCTTGTATTTCTTTTTCTTTGGGATGGTTTTGTTCACTGCCTCCTGTACAATAATACAAACCTTTGTCCTTAGTTCTTCAGGCACTCTGTTTACTAGATCTAATCCCTCGAATCTATCTTTCACCTCCACTGTGTATTCATAGGGGGCGTAATTTAATTCATATCTGACTTGCTGATTGGTTTTCCCCACTTTCCTTAGTTTAAACCTGAATTGTGTTATAAGGAGCTGATGATCTGAGCCACAGTCAGCTCCAGGTTTTGTTTTTGCTGACTGTATACAGCTTCTCCATCTTTGGCTACAAAGAATGTAATTAATCCGATTTCAGTATTGACCATTTGGTGATGTCTATGTGCAAAATTGTCTCCTGTGTAGTTGGAAGTGATTGTTTGCTATGGCCAGTGCATTCTCTTGATAGAATTCCATTAGACTTTGCTCTGCTTCATTTTGTACTCCAAGACCAAGCTTGCCTGTTACTCCAGATATCTCTTGACTTCCTGCTTTCACATTCTAATCCCCTATGATGAATAGGACATCCTTTTTGGTGTTAATTTTAGGAGGTCTTTTAGATCTTCATAGAGCTGATCAATTCACCTTCTTCAGCATTGGTGTTTGAGGCATAGACTTGGATTACTGTGATGCTAAATGGTTTGCCTTGTAAACAATCAAGATCATTCTGTCGTTTTTAAGGTTGTAACCAAGTACTTCATTTCAGACTCTTTTGTTGATTGTGAGTGCTACTCCATTTCTTCTATGGGATTCTTGACCACATTAATAGATATAATGGTCATCTGAATTAAATTCACTCATTCCCATCCATTTTAGTTCACTGATTCCTAAGATGTTGATTTTACTCTTGCCATATCCTGCTTGACCACATCCAATTTACCTTCATTCATGGACCTAATGTTGCAGGTCCCTATGCAATACTATTTTTTGCAGCATCAGATATTACTTTCATACTGTTGTGGAATGTTTCATAAATTCTGGACACATCCATAACTGAGCATCATTTCCACTTTGACCCAGCTGCTTCATTCTTTCTGGAGCTTTAGTGGTGTCTGTCACTCTTCCCCAGTAGCATATTGGACACCTTCTTACCTGAGGGCCTCATCTTTAGGTGTCATGTCTTTTTGCCTTTTTATCCAGTTCATGGAGTTCTCACAGATAGTATACTGGAGTGGTTTGCCAGACCCTCCTCCAGTGGATCAATTTTTGTCAGAATTCTGTGCCATCACCCACAGGTCTTGGGTGGCCCTATTTGGCACGGTTCATAGCTTCATTGAGTTATGCAAGCCCCTTTGACATGACATGGTAGGGTTCCATGAAGGGGACTGCAAAGTATAATTTGGAATAAAAGGTCAGATTTGAGAAAGGTAAATCAAAAGTGCAGTGAAATATTACTTCACATCTTTCAGAAGACCTATCAAAAACAGCCTACAAACAGCAAATGTTAGGAAACAGGTAGAGAAAAAGAAACTCTAGTACACTGTTGGTAGGATTGGAAATTTGTGCAGCCAATTATACAGTTAACAATATAACAATTATACTGTTAAAATACTGTTATGGTTAACAGTATGGAGGTGCCTCAGAAAACTAAATACAGAACAATTATCAGTCGGTTCAGTTGCTCAGTTGTGTCCAACTCTTTGCAACCCCATGAATCGCAGCACGCCAGGCCTCCCTGTCCATCACCAACTCCTGGAGTTCACTCAGAGTCACGTATGGTCCAACAATTCCACACCTGGGTACCTATTTGAAGAAAAGGAAAACACTAATTTGAAAATATATGTTTATAGCATCATTATTTATAATAGTGAAGATATGGAAGTAACAGAAGTGTTCAACAACAGTTGAATAGATAAACAACTTATCATACAAGTATGCATATACAATGGAATATTACTCAACCATAAAAAAGAATGAAATTCTGCTATTTGAAACAACACAGATGAGCCTAAAAGGTATTACGTTTGGTTTAATAAGTCAGAGAAAGACAAATACTGTGCTATCACATATATGTGGAATCTAAAAAAAAAAAAAGAATAAATATAACATAAAAAGACTCCCAGATATTCACAACAAATTGGTGGTTACCAGTGAAACCAGCAGAAAGGGAGAGGACCATGATAGCTGTAGGGAGCTTAAGAGGTACAAACTACTATGTACAAAGTAAGTAATCTACAAGTATATATTATATAACATGAGAAATATAGCCAATATTTTTTTTAATTTAAATGGAGCATAATCTATCAAAGTGTTGAATAATTATGTGGTACATGTAAAACTAATATATGATTTTTAAAATAGATGATTGTTAAAATTCAAACCTCATTTTTAAAGACAGTTTCATTTTCTTATTTTTATATCAGCCAAATCCTGTTCTATGAAGTAGTTCATTCTTTTCTTTGACACTTGAACTCTGTAGATCAAGTAGTTTAAGAAAACAGAAAATTAAAATAAGGACCTATTATTGATACTCTGCGTGTGAATAAAAATATACATATTTTTATTTCTCAAAGACATGACAATTTATACAAAAATGAATATCAAAGGAATTGAAATGAAAGTAGTTCTTTCAATTTATAAATGCTATGCATGCTATTAAAGAATTAATTAATGAGACATAATTTTCTTTATAGAATTTTCATGATGATTCTGTAATTTAAACAATTTTTTCACCTTAAATTTGTATTTAATTTTTTAGGAAAAAATGAGAAACTGCTGGTCACAGTCTTCAGAAATATGTTTATGTAATCGTATATCCTTTTATTAAAATGCAATGTTAAATTTACTAAAAGAGTTACTTCCTGAAGTAGCATACCACCTCCAAAGTCAGAACAGGAAGAGCAGCCTAGCAGCATCCACGGAAACTGTCCCCATTTACAAATCTTATGCTGTTCAAGCTTGCTGATTTCAAGTTTATTCCCCTACCACATTTGCACACATGCACATGACAAACATTCACAGTCATGCTGTACCATAAACAGTGTAGCAAACTTGCTGTTGGAACACAAGCTCATGGGCTGAAGCTGGTTGGAACTGAAAGAGTTCTTGAAGTGACTTTGGTACAATTTAATCTCCATTTTACAGATGATAAACCAAAACAAAGAGATATGGTTATTTTGCATAATCAAATTTATTAAATATTTATTGAAGACTGACCCAAAAATAATTATGAGTAGGAAAATACATTATATAATTAATGCAGTTAGAGCTGAAAGTCAACACCATCAAATCTTATGATTGAGAAGGATCAGTTCAGTTCAGTCACTCAGTTGTGTCAGACTCTTTGTGATCCCATGAACTGCAGCATGCCAGGCTCCCCTGTCCATCATCAACTCCCGGAGTTCACCCAAACCCATGTCCATTGTGTTGGTGGTGCCATCCAACCATCTCATACCATGTCATCCCGTTTTCCTCCTGCCCTCAATTTTTCCCAGCATCAGGATCTTTTCAAATGAGTCAGCTCTGCTCATCAGGTGGCCAAAGTATTGGAGTTTCAGCTTCATCATCAGTCCTTCCAATGAACACCTAAGGCTGATCTCCTTTAGGATGGACTGGCTGGATCTCCTTGCAGTCCAAGGGACTCTCAAGAGTCTTCTCCAACACCACAGTTCAAAAGTATCAATTTTTCAGTGCTCAGCTTTTCTTATAGTCCAACTCTCACATCCATACATGACTACTGGGAAAAAACCATAGCCTTGACTAGATGGACCTGTGTTGTCAAAAAAATGTCTCTGGTCTTAATATGCTGTCTAGGTTGCTCACAATTTTCCTTCCAAGGAGTAAGCATCTTTTAATTTCATGCCTGCAGTTACCAATTGCAGTGATTTTGGAACCTGGAAAAAAAAAAAAATCTGACACTATTTCCACTGTTTCTCCATCTATTTTCCATGAAGTGATGGGACCAGATGCCATGATCTTCGTTTTCTGAATGTTGAGCTTTAAGCCAACTTTTTCACTCTCCTCTTTCACCTTCATCAAGAAGCCCTTTAGTTCTTCTTCAATTTTTGCCTTAAGGGTGTTGTCATTTGCATATCTGAGGGTATTGATATTTCTCCTGGCAATCTTGATTCCAGCTTGTGTTTCCCTCAGCCAAGGGTTTCTCATGAAGTACTCTAAATGAAAGTTAAATAAGCAGGGTAACGATATACAGCCTTGATGTACTCCTTTTCCTATTTGGAACTAGTCTGTTTTTCCATTTCCAGTTCTAACTGTTGCTTCCTTTCCTGCATACAGATTTCTCAAAAGGCAGGTCAAATGGTCTGGTATCCTCATCTCTTTCAGAATTTTCCACAGTTTATTGTGATCCACACTGTCAAAATCTTTGGCATAGTCAATAAAGCAGAAATAGATGCTTTTTTTCTGGAACACTCTTGCTTTTTCGATGATCCAGCAGATGTTGGCAATTTGATCTCTGGCTCCTCTGCCTTTTCTAAAACTGGATTGAACATCTGGAAGTTCATGGCTCATATATTGCTGAAGCCTGGCTTGGACAATTTTGAGCATTGCTTTACTAGCATGTGAAATGAGTGCAATTGTGTGGTAGTATGTGCATTCTTTGGCATTGCCTTTCTTTGGGACTGGAATGACTACTGACCTTTTACAGTCCTGTAGCCACTGCTGAATTGTCCAAATTTGCTGACATATTGAGTGCAGCACTTTCATAGCATCATCTTTTAAGATTTTAAACAGCTCAACTAGTATTCCATCACCTTCACTAGCTTTGTTTGTAGTGATGCTTCCTAAGGCCCATCTGGCTTCACATCCCAGGATATTTCTCTCTAGATGGGTGTGAGTGACCACACCTTTGTGATTATCTGAGTTGTGAATATCTTTTTTGTACAGTTCTTCTGCACCTCTTCTTAATATCTTCTACTTATGTTAGGTCCATACCATTTCTGTCCTTTATCGAGCCCATCTCTGCATGAAATGTCCCATTGGTATCTCTAATTTTCTTGAAGAGACCTCTAGATTTTCCCATTCTAATGTTTTCCTCTATTTCTTTGCATGATCACTGAGGAAGGCTCTCTTATCTCTCCTCGTTAGTCTTTGGAACTCTGCATCCAAGTGGGTGTATCTTTCCTTTTCTCCTTTGCTTCACCTCTCTTCTTTTCACAGCTACCTGTAAGGCCTCTTCACACAGTCATTGTGCTCTTTGCATTTCTTTTTTCTTGGGGATGGTCTTGTTCCCTGTCTCTTGTACAATGTCGCTAATCTCCTTCCATAGTTCATCAGGCACTCTATCAGATCTAGTCCCTTAAATCTATTTCTCAGTTCCACTGTATAGTCATAAGGGATTTGATTTAGGCCATAACTGAATGGTCTAGTGGTTTTTCCCACTTTCTTCAATTTAAGTCTGAGTTGAGCAATAAGGAGTTCATAATCTGAGCCACAGTCAGCTCCCGGTCTTATTTTTGCTGACTGTATAGAGCTTTTCCATCTTTGACTGCAAAGGATATAATCAATCTGATTTCAGTGTTGATTATCTGGTGATGTCCATGTGTAAAGTCTTCTCTTATGTTGTTGGAAGAGGGTGTTTGCTATGACCAGTGTGTTCTCTTGAAGAACTCTATTAGCCTCTGCCCTGCTTCATTCTGTACTACAAGGCCAAATTTGCCTGTTACTCCAGGTGTTTCTTGACTTCCTACTTTTGCATTCCAGTCACCTATAATGAAAAGGACATCTTTTTAGGACGTTAGTTCTAGGAGGTCTTGTAGGTCTTGATAGAACCGTTCAACTTCAGCTTCTTCAGCATTACTGGTCAGGGCATAGACTTCAATTACCGTGATATTGAATGGTTTGCCTTCATTCTGTCATTTTTGAGACTGCATCCAAGTACTGCATTTCAGACTCTTTTGTTGACTGTGATGGCTACTCTATTTCTTCTAAGGGATTCTTGCCCAAAGTTGTACATGTAATGGTCTTCTGAGTTAAATTCACCCATTCCAGTCCTTCTTAGTTCACTGATTCCTAGAATGTCCATGTTCACTCTTTCCATCTTCTGTTTGACCACTTCCAATTTGCCTTGATTCATGGACCTGACATTCCAGGTTCCTATGCAATATTGCTCTTTACAGCATCGAACCTTGCTTTTATCACCAGTCCCATCCACAACTGGGTGTTGTTTTTGCTTTGGCTCTATGTCTTCATTCTTTCTGGAGTTATTTCTCCACTGATCTCCAGTAGCATATTGGGCACCTACCGACCTGGGGAGTACATCTTTCATTGTTCTATCTTTGACTTTTCAAAATGTTTGTGGGGTTCTCAAGGCAAGAATACTGAATTGATTTGCCATTCCCTTCTCCAGTGGACCACATTCTGTCAGAACTCTCCACCATGACCCACCCCTCTTGGATGGCCCTGCAAGGCATGGCCTAGTTTCATTGAGTTAGACAAAGCTGTGGTCTGTGTGATCAGATTGGCTAGTTGTCTGTGATTGTGGTTTCAGTGTATCTGCCCTCTGATGCCCTCTCCCCACGCCTACTGTCTTACTTGGGCTTCTTTTACCTTGGACCTGGGGTATCTCTTCACTGCTGCTTCAGCAAAGCGCAGCTGCAGCTCCTTACCTTGGACGTGGGGTTGCTCCTCTCAGCCGTGCTCCTGTGCCATCACAGCAGTCGCAGCCACCAGGCTCCTCAGAAGGATTATAGTTATTTAATCCAATCTCACTTCCTTCATCTCCACCCAACACCAGTCACTCTACTTTACTTACAGTAGTACACATCTTTATAAATCCAACACCTAGACTCTCACTTCTTTGGCCTCTTCTACCATGAACCTTTCACCTAACTTCTTTGGCCTCTATTCCATTTTATATGCTTACTCCCAGGGCAAATGCCCAAACTTTATCAAGCTTCAGAAGCCACAGGTAAAATCAGAAGCCCAACTGCCTATTTTTCTATAGTTACTTCTTATCATCCAAATCACTTTGAACTCAAATTCACTTGGTAATGTGTCTGATTTGGAATTCTCTGTTAACTTACTGAATTATATTTCCTTCCTTTCTAAATATCTGTTGCTTCTATACCACCTTGTTTTTATCTTTCTGACTACTGTTTCCATATCTATAGTTAATGTATATAACCAACGTCAGTAAGCCTCACCCCATTCATTGTACTTACCAGATAAAAGCATGTAATTATATGAAATCAGTCACTCAAGTTTCCTTTTGTTTTATTTTTGTTTGTTTTTTTTGGTCTCTGCACACATGCTCAGTGAAGTACTACTCAAGATTGAGGTTCATTCCAACAGATGAGTATAATTCAATAACATTTCTTTATGACCAGCTTCAGAGGGGCACATAAACTGTGCACAGAAATACTGTTATTTATTCTCTAACCATCAGTAATACTTTTGTATCATTCTATACCCTCCAACTTGAACAAGCTAGATAACTTCTATACAGGGTTTTACTATCAAAATAAAAGACACAACCTTCTACCACCATCATCAATATTTAATTTCTCCTTCTTTTTGCAACAGTGAAAATGACCCTGCTCTAATCAGAGGTCAGCTTCTCTGAATGTAGACCTTGCTTTCTCAGGACATTTGTTCTTTCAGTTACTCCCACTCTAATATCTTTATTTTTCTCTGTCACCTGGATAATTTCCACTGATAAACTAAACTGTAGTACACCACATCTTAAACACATTTCCCAAAACTGTTTTTTTACATCAATATACACAACTACTTACTCCTATTATCATTTTCAACTCTTTTCCATGTGAATACTTTTTCTACCACTGTATTCACATACCTCTTGCCAAGGACCCAATAGGTAGCTTTGGTCCTTACTTTCAGCATCATTCAGCAGTGTTGACTGTTCTTTCCATCTTGAAACATAATGTAACTTTTTTTTTTCTTCTTCTTCTTTCTTACTACTGTCTCTCCCTGTCAAAATCCTCTAATGGTCACTATTCTTTCATCAGAACTCTAAAAATTGTAGCCCTTTGTTTTTTTCTCCCTGAATCTTTCTTATAAAACTGAAGCAATTTAACCACCACATCCCCTACCTCTTTATCCTCTAGAAAACCTAACCAATTTCTATACATTTGAGAATTATAAGTGTGCTGATGACTCTGAACATTCTAATTTCTTGACTCACACTTTACCATCCAAATGTCTTCCTGACATCACTATGCAAATATCTCAAGATCAGAAATTTGACCTCTCCCACTATTTTCATATTCTTGCAGCCACTTATTCCAGGGCTTTTGCCACTCCTTCTTAACTCAATAATAATAATAATAAATTAAAAAAATAAAAGCTCTCAGTCTCTATCAAAAGCAAAGAACTAAAAGTAATTATTAGAAAATTTGACTTCATCACTCCTCATGTCCAATCCATAACAAATTATAATCAGTCATTTTTTTCTTCTCCTTCTACTCTTATATACTGTTATCATTTTTTTCTCAAATCCCAAGCATCTATATCTTTATGATGGCAATATAAGACGCTTTGGGATATCTAGTCTTGGTAGTCCAATCCATTATTGCATTTTGCTCCTTTGCTTAAAATGTCTCAATATTTTTCTTTTACATTAAGAATAAAACCAGTGTTTACCCTAGCCTGCAAGAAATTCATGTTCTCATTTTGCCCTGGCCCTATATTTTATTGCTTACCTTTAGCTACAATTCTTAAAATCATACCGGTTTTCTTTAAATTTCTCTAACACACAAGGCTTCTATTTTTTTTTTTTCTTTTCACCACTACAAACCAAAAGCTAGTTTAAATTTGGTGCATATTAATTGATGAATGAATTATTCTATTTCAAACATTATCAAATGTTTAATTTCCCTCTAAAAAATGTCCAGTGAGTCAAATCCTGGAATATTCTTACAACTAAATAGAAAATAATTATATGTTATATAACATTAACTTGTAAATATTATCCTCTGTGAACACTGAAAGAAAAACTGGCAAATAAGAAAATGGTAGATTTAAAAGAAAGGAAAGAATAGACTATGGGTAATGTAACACTGAGCTATCAGCTAAAGTAGGTTAAATATGTGCATTTATTGCTAATCTATCTCAAGCTGCAATATAATCACTGCTAGTGAATGAAAAGGTGTAGTATCACAAGTGCAAACTGAATAAGTATGTATGAGAGAGAACTAATTTTTGGAAGATGAACAAGGATGTAACATTATTAATATCTTTTGCAGGACAAAGAGTGGTAAAATCTCTCTGTACAGGCAGAAGATGTCCTCAGCTAGTGAAAAGGAAATATGGGATGAGAATCAATAGATTAATTAAAATAGGTGGCATAAGATACTACACGTCCATGTCCCTTCTATCATTCTCTTCTCAAAAACTCATAGTAGATAAGATATTTGTCATCCAGAAAAACTAAACCAGGTTGCCTCCAGTCTTTTAGCTATACCAAGAAAGGAAGGTTGTGGAGGGAGAGTTCTATATTGAAACCGAAATATTATATGAAAATCTGGAACGAATAAGACTCTCAGTTCTCCCTGTTCAACAGCAGTGATTCCTTCTGCCAGACTGTGTGTTGAAGGTTTCTACTTCAGATAAAAGGAAGGTCTCTGGAGGTCCCTTCAGAGAAATGGAAGGGAAAGTAGCTTACAGGTACTAATATTTAGAGATGGATTGACTGGTAAAGTCTACAACTTAACAGGACCTGATCACACAAAACAACTTCCAGTCAGTAATTTATTACCACTCTCCACCCACTGATGGACACACAACAATGGCTTGATACTTAAATATATATATATATATATATATATATATATATATATATGGGCCCAGAGTATTAATTTCCACTTTTCCATAACATAAATTTAAAATTTATCTAATATTCTGTAATATTCTTTGGAAAGCAGGCCATATTATCCATGGTAATCTGATACATAAGTACACTTGGTTCCCACTCATGATCCTAAGTAGCATTGGATATGGATAAAGAAAAGTCTTAGTTTAAATGTTAATTCTGTCACATAATAATTAACTAAACATGAGCAAAATTCTTATTTAACTGATGCTTTAGCCTGAGTTTCACAGAGCAGAGGGTCTAAGACAAGGGTTTGTAGTCCATTACTTCATGATGGATATCAATCCTAGAGAGCAAGAGTGATGGATGAGGAGGGTGAAGCAGGGAGAGCCATAAGGAAGATACATTATCAAAATGGAGCAACTTAAATGAGTTGTTCTGTTATATGGAATTGTACTGGAGGGAGCAAAGTCAATGGCATCATAAGACTATTCATTAAAGAGAAACAAATGGAAAATTACCACTTTCATATCTCTTATGAGCCAAAAGTTGGCCCATGTCTTTCTTTATTGAGAATGCATAGACTTCAATTAAGGTTTGACAAAGGCAACAGAGAAGCATGAGAAAGAGGAAAAAGATCTGAGACATGGGCATGAGGAAAAGGACTGTCAACTAGCACCTGTGTGGAAGTCCAAACCCAGCTGGAACAGAACTGAGGCAAGAGATTTAACAAAGATCTTAAAAACTCAAGAGGACCTGAAGTGTTGCCCTAGCTTTTACAGCTTCTTCTCTGTAAGATAAGAAGCTATGGTTCTGAGTTATTATAAATACTGAATAACATGCAAAGTGGCCTATTAGCAAAGCATGTTCTTAATATACATAATTAAGAAATTCTTTACTAAACTCTCTCATCAATAACAGTATCTCTAAAATTTTTGTAAGAGTCTAGATAAATTGACCATGGTTTGATTATCATTGAAGCTGGATAACTGATAAATGTATAATACATAATGATCTCTATGTTAACATATATGTTTGAAATTTTCCCTAAAATAGGTTTTGAAATATTTAGAAAATTTCAAAAATAAAAACATGTAACTGTTTTCCAAGTTGTCTAATTTACTGTTAGTCATTTCAGAATATCAATGGTTGTCTCATACTCTGTGATCAGATATATAAATAATCCAATAATTTCCCAGGCCTCATTTTCTATAATTCAAGATTGTTTATTTCTCCTTTTCTGGAACTTCCCATTTTCTTCACTAAAGTTACTAAGATAAAATTCTTATATTACATCTCATGTATATTGAAATCCTATTTTTTTTAATTTTCCCTTTGGACACAATCATATGGCTCAACTTGTCTGATTTGATATATATTTTTAATAACAAGCTGATGTGTTTTGAACCTTTAAAATAAATAAAAAATAAAATAAACATTAGAGTGTTTGATTTTAAATTGACATGAGTATCTTACATACACAAGCTAGTCTACTTTCCTGAATCAATTTTAGAATTTACAATTGATTTTGTATTTGGGTAAAGTATGCTTCTTCTTGCATAAAATGAAATCTAAAGATGGATCGATTCCATTTCTTCTTAAAAATTATTTTTCCAGGTGGTATAGTATGTAAACTTGCTTATTTCTTTATGAGTTCCACACTTCCTTATTTTTCAAATAATTACTGTAATCCACTCCACCATTTAAAGAAAAAAAATTCTAGTCCGAAAGTATAGTTCCTCAGGAAGAAAATCATACCATTGTCATTATTCACTTTATGAATCTAATTTGCAAAAACTGTTTGACAGTAATCTTATATATAGCCACAGAAAAAATTGAATGTATGATTTAACAAGTAATTCAATAAATGCTTCAATGAAGGTACAGATAGATGAATTATTAATATGCTTTTAGCATAATCTCCTTTGGGACTAAAAACAAGTAATTCAGACAGAAGTCCTACTTGAGGCTCTATTGGCCCACATAAAACAAAGTGAACTGTAATTATATAATTTTCATAAATTAATTTCATTCAGGCATTTAACACTACATTTAATAACCTTAGTCATTCACCATTAATTTTCTGAGTTTGTGATCCTTTGAAAAAACTTTTCTTTTATGTTTGCTAATCAAATGGATTCCAAGATGGTTAAAAATCTCAAATGGACATTCAATATAGTTAAAACAATTCTAATAAATATCTCAAGAAAACACACTTGTCCACATTCCAAAACAACTATTTTGTACTATTTCCATTTCATCCTCCTTTAGCTCATCTGATGATCTCACCTCATATTGCATTCAGAAACCAGATGAAGTCTATTGAGAAGCAATTCATTTTCTCACTAGAAAACACAACCCATATCTGAATCCAGATCTTCATAATCTGTCTTTTCTTCTGTAATGGAAGATATGTCTCATTTCTAATAACAACTACTTATGGGTAATCTATCTCATCTCTTCTTGCCTATTTCAGAATGCCTCTGTGAAATCAGCATTTAGATTGTTCCTTCAGATGTTTCCTACTATCACCGGATAAACATTTGATTTTGTTGATTTTGCCTATTATATATATATATATATATATATATATATATATACATACATACATACATACATACATATATTTTATGTGTGTGTGCCCAATCAGTCAGTCTTGTTTGACTCTTTGTGATCCCCTGGACTGCAGCCCACCAAGCTCCTCTCTCCATAAGTTTTCCCAGGCAAGAATATTGGAGAGGGTTGCCATTTCCTACTCCAGGATCTCTTCCCTTCTCAGTGACCAAGCATTTGCCTCCTGCATCTCTTGCATTGGCAGACAATTCTTTACCACTGTACCACCTCAGAAGACCCCATATATTATAATTATATATGTGTATATATATATATACACATATGTAATATCATTTTGAATCAAGTATTATGAAAATCGGGGCTTCCCTGGTAGCACAGTTGGAAAGAATCCACCTGCAATGCAGGAGACTCCAGTTCAGTTCTTGGTGAGTAAGACCCCAGGAGTTGGTGATGGATAGGGAAGCCCAGCATGCTGCAGTCCATGGGGTCACAAAGAGTTGGACATGACTGTGTGAATTAACTGAATTGAAGATCCCCTTGAGAAAGGACAGGCTACCCATTTCAGTATTCTTGGGCTTCCCTGGTGGCTCAGATGGTAAAGAATTGCCTGCAATGCAGGAGATCTGGCTTCGATCCCTGGGTTGGGAAAATCTCCCTGAGAAGGGAATGGCTACCTACTCCAGTGTTCTTGCCTGGAGAATTCCATGAAGAGAGGAGCTTGGTGGGCTACAGTCCATGGGGTTGCTAAGACTCGAACATGACTGAGCAACTTTCACTTCACTTCATTATGCAAATGAACCAGAATGTGAATTTTTAAACTAGACAAGTCGAACACCTGCTAAAATCAAATATTTAAAAGGAGCCATAGTCCCATGACATAATGCTCAAAAGGTTGAACATACCGTCCAAAGTTACTTGTTATACCAAGAAGCAAGAGTATCTCAGCTCAAATGCAAAAACAACAATCAGCAGGCCAAAACAAAGGTGATCCTTATTCTGAAATTATCAGATAAAATGCAATTACAAATACTTTTGAAAGAAACACAAAAAGTTTCCAAAACCTGAACTCAAAAAGAATTAAATTGAAATTTAAGAGTTAAAAAATAAAAGTACAAAAATATATAGATGATAGAAGAAAGAATAAAACAGAAGATAGAGCCATAGAGATTACTCAACCTAAGCAACAGAGAGAAAACTTAGCCAAAAAAAATAAAACTCAGAGATCTGCAGGGCAGTTTAAAAAGATCTAATATTTATGCCATTGGAGTCAGAGAGAATGGGAACAGACATAGTACTGAAAATATGTTTGAAGAAATAATGACTAAATTTTCAACTTGATGAAATGTATAAATCTAGAAATTTAAGAAGCTGAGTGAGTACCAGACAAGATAAACAAAAAAAATTATGTTTAAACATAGTATAATCAAATTTCTGAAAACTGTAGACAACAACACAAAATATACTGGAAGCAGGCAGATAGAAATGACAATAGCATTACCAACAGAGCAAGATTTTTCAATTCAGCACTACTGACAGATTGAGCTAGATAATTCTTTTTGAGGGAAATAGTCCTGTCTATTTAAGGATGTTTATCAGTTTGCTTGGCCTCACTCCTCAGTTTGACAGTGAATAATGGCTGTAGACATTGTCAAATGTACCCTTGAGGACAAACTGCTCTAAGCTGAACTGCTTCTTTAGAGAACAATTCAAATGACAACAAATTTCTCATCACAAGCCACAAAGGACAGAAGGAAAAGACACAATATTCTAAAAATCCTGACAGGAAGAACTACAACTCAAAAGTCATGGCCATTTGACTTCTATGTCCAGCTAAAATATCCTTCAATGATGAAGGTAAAATATACTTTCAATTGAAGGAACAGTAATGGAATGTGCTTCCAGCACTTGTGTGTCTGCATGCTGTCACTTCAGTCATGTCCAACTCTGTGTGACACCATAAACTGCAGCCTGACAAGCTCATTTTTCCATGGGATTGTTCAGGCAAGAATACTAGAGTTGGTTGCCATGCCCTCCTCCAGGGGATCTTCCTGACACAGGGATCGAACCTAAGTCTCTCATGTCTTCTGCATTGGCTGTCAGGTTCTTTACCCCTAGAGCCGCCTGAGAAGCTACTGCCTCTAGCATACCTGCTGTATAAGAATGATCAAAGAAATCTATTTATGCAGAAAAAAATAAAATATATAATAAAAAAAATAAAAGTATAGCTGAAGAAAGAGCAAAAAAATGATAAATGGGTAAATGAATGGGCAAAATAATAAAATTTTATTTTTCTCTTCAGATTTTTGTATTGTGTAAAAGTTAAAAGCAAAACTAATGAGTAAAATTATCTGATGCTGTTTTGAATATAAGTGAAGGTAGTGCCATTGGAGACATATACCATAAAAAGGATGAAAGGACTTAGGCAATAAGCTCCATATGTATATTTTAATCTCTAGAGCAACCTGGCGGGGGGAACTATACTCAAGAAGTATTTATCAAACAAGATAAAAGGTAAAATACGTTTAAATAATCCAGAGCCAAACAAGGACGAGGAGACAGATGAACCAAAAAACCGAACAGGCAAACAGAAAATAAGCAATAAAATGTCAGTTTTCATTCTAAATTATCAATAATTTTATTTAATGTGAATATTCTAGACACACAAGTTAAAGAATAGAGATTGATAGAGTGAATTAAAAAAATGTTATTCAAATAATGTTGTCTATAAAAATCTTACTTCAAATATTATTCTATAAGTGGTTAAATGGTAAAGGAATGGAAAATATTACACTAAACTAATAAAAACTATTTAGAGTGGATATATATCAGGTAAAGTAGACTCCTGAAGGAAGAAAATAAAGACAATATGACAAAGAGGAACAAGTAAAAACATTATCTAATTAAAAATTCAATTGTGCAAGTTTACATAAAATGTTTAAATGCTCAATAAATGCTTGAAAATACAATGAAATCTCAGATATTAGGTGTCCTGTTTCCATATATGTCAATTAGGTTAATGTGTTAATTATGTTGGATTTTTTTCTCATTGATAAGTTAATGGTTCTTTTATTCCTTACTCTTTACTAGGAGAATTGTTTTAAATTTTTTTCCAGCATTGAAAATTGGTCCTTTCCCATTATATTTTTCTGTTTTATGCACATTAAACCTTAACAAATTTGGATTTTTATATCTTTTTGTTTTACTTGCTGTTCACTCAGTGATGTTTGAATTTTGGTAGCCCATGGACTGTAGCAAGCCAGGCTTCCCTATCCTTCACTATCACCTGAAGTTTGCTCAAACTCATGTCCATTGAGTCAATGATGCCATCCAGCCATCTCGTCCTCTGTCACCCACTTTTCCTCTGGCCTTCAATTTTTCCCACCATCAGGGTCTTTTCCAGTGAGTCAGCTCTTCGCATCAAGTGGCCAAAGTATTGGAACTTCAGCTTCAGCATTAGTATTTACAATGAATATTCAGGGTTGATTTCCTTTAGTTTTGACTGTTTTGATCTAGTTGCTCTCCAAGAGACTCTGAAGAGTCTTCTCCAGCATCACAATTGCAAAACATCAATGCACTAATTCTTCAGCTCTCAGCCTTCTTTATGATCCAACTCCCACATGATTTCTAGAAAAACCATAGCTTTGACTCTAGGGATCTTTGTTGACAAAGTTGTATCTCTGCTTTTGAATATGCCATCAAGGTTTCTCATAGCATTTCTTCCAAGGTGCAAATGTCTTTAAATACCATGTCTACAGTCATCATCCACAGTGATTTTGGAGTGTGAGAAAATAATGTGTCAATGTTCCCATTGTTTACCATCTATTTGCCATGAAGTGATGAAACTGGATGACATGATCTTAGGTATTTGGATGTTGAGTTTTAAGCTAACTTTTTCACTCTCCTCTTTCAGTTTCGTCAAGAGGCTCTTTAGTTCCTTTTCATTTTCTGACATTACGCTGGTGTCATTTGCATGCCATAAATTATTGATATTTCCCCCAGCAATCCTGATTCCTGCTAGAGCTTCATCCAGCCTAACATTTCACATGATGTACTCTGCATCTTGAGAAACCTATATGCAGGTCAGGAAGCAACAGTTAGAACTGAACATGAAACAACTGACTGGTTCCAAATAAGAAAAGGAGTGCTTCAAGGCTGTATATTGTCATTTTACTTATTTAACTTATATGCAGAGTACATCATGAGAAACACTGGGCTGGAAGAAGCACAAACTGGAATCAAGATTGCCGGGAGAAATATCAATTACCTCAGATATGCTGATGACACCATCCCTATGGCAGAGAGTGAAGAGGAACTAAAAAGCCTCTTGATGAAAGTGAAAGAGGAGAGTGAAAAAGTTGGCTTAAAGCTCAACATTCAGAAAACTAAGATCATGGCCTCTGGTGCCATCACTGCATGGGAAATAGATGGGGAAACAGTGGAAACAGTGTCAGACTTTATTTTGGGAGGGTTCCAAAATCACTTCAGATGGTGATTGCAGCCATTAAATTAAAAGATGCTTACTTTTTGGAAGGAAAGTTATGACCAACATAGATCGCATATTGAAAAGCAGAGACATTACTTTGCCAACAAAGGTCCATCTAGTCAAGGCTATGGCTTTCCCAGTGGTCATGTATGGATGTGAGGGTTGGACTGTGAAGAAAGCTGAGTGCTGAAGAATTGATGCTTTTGAACTGTGGTGTTGGAGAAGACTCTTGAGAGTCCCTTGGACTGTAAGAAGACCAAACAATTCATTCTAAAGGACATCAGTCCTGGGTGTTCATTGGAAGGACTGATGCTAAAGCTGAAACTCCAATACTTTGGCCATCTTATGCGAAGAATTGACTAGTTGAAAAAGACTCTGGTGCTGGGAGGGATTGGGGGCAGGAGGAGAAGGGGACAACAGAGGATGAGATGGCTGGATGGCATCACCGATTCGATGGATGTGAGTTTGAGTGAACTCCGGGAGTTGGTGATGAACAGGGAGCCCTGGTGTGTTGTGATTCATGGGGTCACAAAGAGTTGGACATGACTGAGTGACTGAACTGAACCGAACTGAAGCAGACAGACAATATACAGCCTTGTTTTCCTCCTTTCCCAATTTGGAACCAGTCCATTTTTCCATGTCTTGTTCTAACTATTGCTTCTTGATCTGCATACAGATTTCTCAGGAGGCAGGTACAGTGCTCTGGTATTCCCATCTCTTTGACCACACAGTCAAAGATGGTAGCATAGTCAGTGGTGCAGAAGTAGATGTTTATCTGGAATTCCCTTGATTTTTCTATGATCCAATGGATGTTGTCAATTTGATCTCTGGTTCCTCTGCCTTTTTTAAAAGCAGCTTGCATTTAAAATTCTCGATTCAGGTTCTGTTGAAGGCTAGCTTCCAGTTTTGAGCATTACCTTGCTAGTACTGTGTGAAATGAGTGCAACTGTTTGGTAGTTTAAACATTCTTCAGCATTGTTTAGCATTGCCCTTCTGAAATGAAAACTCACCTTTTCTAGTCCTCTGGCCACTGCTGAGTTTTCCATATTTGCTGACGTATTGACTGCAGCACTTTAACATCATCTTTAAGCATTTGAGATAGCTTAGCTGGAATTCAATCACCTCCACTAGCTTTGTTCATAGTGATGCTTCCTAAGGCCAACTTGACTACACACTCCAGGGTATCTGACTCTAGGTTAGTGATCACACCATCATGGTTACCAGGGGCCTTAAGACACTATTTGTACAGTACTTCTATACATTCTTGCTACCTCTTCTTAATATCTTCTGCTTCAGCTAGTCCCATGCTGTTTCTGTCCTTTATAACTTCTTAGTGAATTCAACATTTTAGCACTATGAAAATAGTTTTATTTTTAAAAATTATTTCTACATCAAAATATCTCGTTGGAGCATTTAACTTTCCTTTAAAATAGTTACTGATACATTTGATTTTAAATTCACCATCTTACTATTTGAATACTATTTATCACAACTGTTTGATGTTCTCTCCTAATACATCATTACTGGAAGCAGAAGTTGTCCACTGTCTAAATTATCTTCCTATATTATTTTCATTCAGATTCTTCTGAATAATATATTATTAATTTCAGATTCTAATATTTGCCTATAAGGCATTTAACATTTTTTTTCTCAACTTCAACTTTCATTCCACAAGTCCACTTGTATGTCAAACATTTATCACTAGTTTAAATATATAAAAAACACAATCCTTAAACCTCGATTTTACAACCACACCATGTCTAAGTATTCTTTCCTTAGTTCTATTCTTCTTAGTAAACGAGAACTTCTTCCAGCCAGTAGCTCATATCCAGAACCTGAGAGCAATATGATTTTTTTTTCACTCATGATTAATGTCCCTTGCAAAACCTTGTATCTACTCTTTTTAATCTCTTGGAACATCCACGTGGCCTCTCAAAATATAAATTAATTTTATCATTTCTGAATACATTTGTGAAAATAAAATATTTTTTTAATTACTTGTGAAAAAAATAAAAGCAAAATACATTTCTTTGCCTTACAAAGCCTCTTGTCATCTCATTCTTAATCTGGAAACACTTCTTGACTGTTTGCCTAAAGAGGGCTATCTTGGTAGAATTTTGCACAGCTGACCTTTTTAATCGTTTAGTTTCAAGTCTCTTTTCAATACAGCAGAGTTTTTTTTTACTGATTAACATAGCAAAGGTATTCCCTTCCCTTGTTGTTCTGTGTGCATTGCCTTATTTTTTTTCTTTATCTGATATTTATCTGATAATATCTGATATTATTTTTCACATGCTTTATACCTCTATTCCCCAGGGAATATCTGAGCTCTGTTTGATCAGGTACTTTGTGTATCTTCTCTTCTGAAATTATAGGGCTCTTTGTCAGACTCAATAGAGTGCATCTATATTTCCAATTCTTTTTTTCCTTCCCCTATGTAAGTTTTGCATCCCCTCCCCACCATCACCACAACATGTCCACGCCTAAGATAAGCATGGACAGGTGATTAGAATTGACTTGTCACTTTGAGAAGTCTTCAAAGGTCTATGTGCACTTTGCCATGTCTTCTTCTCTTCTCCTTTCAGATTTTATAGATCTTGTCTATGTTACTTCCTGAATGAGAACCACTTGTAAAGAATATTTGAGACTTACAGTGCATATGTAGCTTAGATGACAAAGTAAATATGTGGTGTCTTAAGGCACTGTGGTTTTATGGTAAGTTATTACTGTAGCATAATCTAGCCTGCTCTGACCTTGTTAAATAATATTTAAAAAATCTTTAGAGAATGGATATATTCAACTTTACTATAACAGCTACAAGATTATGCTCAGTCAAGAATTCAATTGTAATGCATCAGATAACTGGTATTCTTTATGGAATATAGAAGTAGTGATCTCTAAAATAATTATTGACATACTGAACATCCATTGTCTTAGCATGTCTGTTTATTACCACTGTGTTTACCATTCCTGAATTTAGGCAATACTCAAGATCAGTGAAACAAGCATAGGTCTGTGAAACTATTTAGGAAGTAATCTAAAGCTAATTATTTTCCTTTTAAAAACACTTTTATTGTAGAGTTTTGAAGTTCAAGATAAATACGGATTCCTCTCCCCTCTTTTTATTCTCCTTTTCCCCTTTGTCATTCTTCCAGCCAATGTGTAGCATCAGAAACTTGAAGAACTGTTATGCCATTAAAAACACACTTTGTATATTAATCTATTACTCAAATTTATATAAGCAGTTTATATTTAAAATATCCCTCAATGGATATGCTAATTTTTCTTTGAAACATATAAGCCATTCTTGAAGTATTTAAAACACTCATGCTTCAAATCACAAACATTACATTTCTGTCCAGCTATTCCCTTTCCCTTAAATAAATAATATAATAAAATAGTAACTCAAAGCTATATCTTTCCAAATCTAAAAATATATTCTATCCACTATACAGTATATTTGACTGTAAGGAATTTCCCTGAGCTATTTTCTCCTCTGGAATGGTCTTCCCTTGTGTTTCCACATTCCAGTGGCCATCCATTTTACAAGAAACACTTCATATTTCCTACTTTATGGTGGATCCCATGATAATTCTAGTTCCCATTGATCTTTTCCCATAAGATGCTGTAGCACTCAAAATTCACAGACTATTCTGTGCATTTTGGCAGATTTATGTTCTTTCTGATAATGATTTGTAATTGCTTCATATATGCTAACTTTGCCTCCAAAACTATTTTTTCAACACTTAATAAGAGGAGTTTTCCTTTTCCTTTCTGTGTAACTCCTATAGCAGCAAGAAAATAGCAAAATAGCAGACACACAGTAGGCATTCAAATAAAAAATATTCATTTGAATTAAATTGATTTGAATTTACAAAGATTTAAATGAAATTGTGTATCTTGTAAAAAGTGGCAACTTAAAATCTTCTCAAAACAAGAAAAGAGATTAGGCTTTCTTTCTAAGTTTTATGTCCAATTTGTTCTAGTCCCAAACCCCTTGACAAAAACAGAATCTTTTAATCTGTTTGCAAAATATTCCCTCCCTCCTCCCATTTTTCTACTGCAATTCTGTGATATACTGCCCTTGCCTATTACCCCGTTATAGCTGTTTTGTTAAAGTTCATACCGCAAAGACCTGTAAAAGAAATTTATAGCTCTAGGGATTTGAGCAAATTCTAAATAACCATAACAGGAACATGAAGCATTAATTAAAGACACTAGAGTCTAAGTTATAACAGTAATCCTGACATTTAAGGCCCTGGTACCATGTAAATTTAAAATGGTATGACAAACAGAGAGTAATTTGATGGTCAGGGGGTTATAATGAATACCTTAATACCTTTGTCAAGAAAAAGTGCCTGTCCTTGTTCTAACCCCGACCCAGGGCTTCAGGTATTTCCTTCATAAAACATGGCAATGACTAAATATTTTTGCAATAACTCATATATGTCAGTTTTCCCTATAAGTATACTAGAGATTAAAAACCAACCCACGACATTCACACATTGATTTTCAAATAAAATAATTTAACATGTATTCTGCTACAAATTATTAATTGCTGAGTCTACTGCAGGGCTGCATTTAAAGTCAGGACACCAAGAAACTTGCCATAATACATAGGAACAGTTTTTCCCCAGGGAATTTTCTGATTCTTATCTAAAGGAATAATGATATTCTTGACTCACTGTCAAATCAAGCAATGGAAAACGCTTTACCTAATTTGAAATAATAAAAATGAAATAGTAGAGACTTAACTTGTTTTACATGTTTAATACCTAGTACCCTTCTTAGAGCATTGCAAGTGCATATTATACATATTTGTTAAATATATGTGGAGAAAGCAACACAAATTTATCCTCAAAGCTCAATGTGCAGCAAATATCTGTCTGTCCCATGTCCACCTGTACCTAGAATAGACTGTTTCTCTCTGTGAAATTCTATGCATTGCTAGATTTTATGTATATAGATTTATCCCTCAAGTACTTGCAAGATAAGTACTATAATTTATACTTGTATCTTCTGCAACACTTGACACTTTGAATATATTAGGTTTTTAATAAATATTTTTGATTGATTAATTGCGTCATACATGCTAATTGCAAAGTGACACCATTGGCCATTAACAGATGCATAAATGGATTTCCAAAAATCATGGAAATTTGAATATAATCAGATTATGCCCAAAATTAGCATCAGAGAAGCCAACCACCCTCTCCTTTAGGTCCTCTGCACACTTTTTATCTACTTATTCCTCACTTACAATTCAGCTACTCGCTTGCCTTCTTTCCCTCTTCAGCTTTGTGCTGTTATTTAATATCTCACCAGTTGTGTAATTTCAGCTCCCAAATTGAATAAGACGTTCCTTCCAGAGGAACGCTCACCTTGACAAATAGCCAAATAGTAATTATTATTCCTTTCAGGAGTTGAGCTATGGAATCATGCCTGCACTATCCCAAGCTTGAGTGCCTAGAAATTTATGCGATACTTCCTGGTGTCAGAGTTTCCATCTGAGATAGTATTTCAAGCCCTCTCACTTTTTTTTCAATATGATTAAGATAATTCCTTTATGAAGTTGGAGGCGCAAAGAGACATTCAGAAAGAAACTTGATGTTTCATATATTTGCAAACTTGCTCTCCGTATTTCCTTTCCTATCATTTTAGCCATACTGAGAGGGAGAATTAATTTTGCAATGGTCTCTAATTTTTTTTTTTCTAAATGTGTGACCTCCATATTAATAGGAACCAGAGGACTCATTCATCATATCTGGTCACTGTGAAACTGACATTTACAGGGTGGAATGCTTCTCGCTCAGGACAAATGGGTATCATTTGTAAAACATGCCGCACCCAATCGTAGGCTCCCATGGCTCTCAAACTACATTTTTAAGCAACAATATAAACCATTCCCCAAACTGAAAGGTCTTTTCAAATATTTACTGCCTACCTATGGAATTTTTATTCTGCTGGCTGCTGCCATCAATAATCCTGGGAGCTCCAAGCTAAGTGTTGTGTGTGACCTCCAAGGAAATTCTTAGTGGTGCAGAATGGAGTGGAGGGGGGTGGGTTTAGCATCCTGCATTTCTCCTTCTGTCACTTCCTAGGGCCTATTACAAAGAAAATAAGGATTGTGGAAGATTTTTTTTTTTTTTGGGGGGGGAGTTATTAGAAAAGCCCTTAACACTTGCATTTGAAAGCCGCTTCAGTGTTTTTAAGTGTTTTTCAAATAAAATAGGATTTTCTTGCCCACTTTCTCCATTAAGATTCTGAATCACCCAACCCCACTGTGTTCTCAGACCAGCATTTTGTTTTTATTTTTCTAAAACCCAGTTGGATTTCAGGTCATGTTAGCATCTTGCTGATATTTGTTCAAACTCCTAACTCCATTGTGGGGACCAGATCAAATTCTTCCCCTAGTTCAGTCACTCAGTTGTGTCCAACTTTTTGCAACCCCATGGACTGCAGCATGCCAGGCTCAACTCCCAGAGCTTGCTCAAACTCATGTCCATCAAGTCGGTGATGCTATCCAACCATCTCATCGTCTGTCGTCCCCTTCTCCTCTTGCCTTCAATCTTGCCCAGCATCAGGGTCTTTTCCAATGAGTCAGTTCTTCACATCAGGTGGCCAAATTTTTGGAGCTTCAGCTTCAGCATCAGTCCTTCCAATGAATACTCAGGATTGGACTGGTTTGATCTCCTAAAGATCTTGTGAATATCGCCTATCTCCTAAATATCCTAAAAATCTCCTAAATATCTACTAAAGGAAACTAGTCCTGAATATCCCTCCCCTAAGATGCTTGCAAATTTTGAATTTTTTATTTCTTATAATGTGCTTTATCTTGTGTTTCTATATTCATGGGCTATTTTCTCCCATGTCAAAGAGGGGCCCAAATCTCAGCCCTTCAGATGGTTTCCACAAAAATTTACAGTTGCTGCACTAGGAATTCTGTAAGCTTCAGTAACTTTACTGAAAAGTTTCAGATCCCCTCCCACTACTTCCCTCCTCTCCTCCTTTCTGTTCTCATCTCTCTTTTTTATTCATCTTTTTTTTTTTTTTTTACCTTCTCAAAGAGGACATTTTTCTTGCTTGTTATAGAAAGGTTTAAATCCTTTTTGCAAAATCTGGACACAAGATCAACTTTCAGGTTTTGCAAGGACTTACATGCTCTAATTAGGATTTCATTCAGGCAAAAGACTTGTTCCTCCTCAGAGGAATTTACGAGGTGGTGAGAAAGTAAACTGCATTCATCTTGCACCATTCCTAGAGAATCCCTCTTCCTGCAATTAAAGTATAATTGGTCTGTCTTGAACAAACAAATGGTGAGCCTAGGCAGATAGTTTATGGTGACCCATGTCTGTCACTGGTTATAAGCTTACCCTGAGGTCAGAATTTAAACATGCTCATCCAGGTGCTGTGCTTAATTGGTAACAAAACAGATGGATCTTGGCCCTCACAGAAGATATACTATAAATGAATGTGTCATAATTTTAGGGAAATTTTGATATAATAGTATCTATCAGAAAGGCTAAACGTGAGATTTAAAAGAGTAAATACATGTAAAGTATGTAGGACCCTGTCTGACAATAACAAGCACTCAATAACTTTTTGCTACTCCATCCTTATATAGCTATGCACCTGCATCCTTATAAGAACAATGCGAATAGATGTCACAATTTCACAGAATAAGATTCTTAAGCATTACGGGTGATTAATCAATTGCCTAAGAACATACAGACAAGTTGGGATTTTATTAATAATATGGCTCCTTCTGAATTTAATGCTTCCTGTTTCTTGCCATTGTGTGTGTAAACTTTAAAATTCATAGTATAAATTATATATGTATACAATCATATGCGTATATATGTGTGCACATGCATTGTTTATACTTTTTTATATCATGATGTTTGATATCTTAAGAACTTTTATGGTTGAGGAGAGATTGCCCCTCTTAGGGTTAGTCAATTTTTATGAATGGCAAAGGGCTCAGACAGGAGCATGCCTTTGACCTACAAATTAACCACCCCAGAACCAGACTTTCTCAGTTTGGCCCATACACCCAAGGTAGCAACATGCCTCTGCTTTAATCATCCCAGCTGAGCTACCAGGGAAGCTTCCCCGATAACTCAGTTGGTAAATAATCTGCCTGCAATGCAGGAAATCCCAGTTCAATTCCTGGGTTGGGAAGATCCACTGGGGAAGGGATAGGATACCCACTCTACTATTCTTGGGCTTCCCTTGTAGCTCAGCTGGTCAAGAATCTACCTGCAATGCGAGAGACCTGGGTTCAATCCCTGGGTTGGGAAGATCCCCTGGAGAAAGGAAAGGCTACCTACCCCAGTATTCTGGCCTGGAGAATTCCATGGACTGTACAATCCATGGGGTTGCAAAGTGTTGGACATGACTGAGCAACTTTCACTTTTACTTTAATCATCCCAGGACCAGTTAGCGAGCTATCAGGGAACACAGTATAGCTGAAAGCTTACATTTAGTATTCACACTAGCCAATCCTAAACTCTTTACCCTCCCTAGTTTTTCATTTCCCTTAGAAATTCCAGTAAATGGAGGGCTTACACTATTCCCTTGCTCTTGCTCTTTCTGCATCCCTACACTTATGGTGTTGCTTCAAAATACACTCTGTCTGGAATGCCATGGCTCTTATATCAAAGACTTTGAGTATAAAACACTGTTTCTTGAGTATCTCCTATCTTTTCTCTTAAGTAAGTAAGTGAAGTCGCTCAGCCATGTCCAACTCTTTGCGACCTCGTGGACTGTAGCCTACCAGGCTTCTCCGTCCATGGGATTCTCCAGGCAAGAATACTGGAGTGGGTTACCATTTCCTTCTCCAGGGGATCTTCCTGACCCAGGGATCGAACCCGGGTCTCTGGCATTGGAGGCAGACACTTTAACCTCTGAGCCACCTTAGACCACACCAAAAGGATCATCACATAAAAATCATTCTGCATATAACACTAACATCATATAACATCATATAGCATTCTGCATAAGTCTAGATTTGTTTTACTAGCAGATTTTTCATACAATGTTGCATAGAAATATTGAAGGCAACTGCTATACTTTAGTCACAGTTATGTCCGAGTCTCTGTGATGCCAAGGACTGCACATCACACCAGGCTTCCCTGTCCACCACAGATAAGTGAAGTTTCATGCCCATCTAGTTGGTTCAGTTCAGTTTAGTTCAGTTGCTCAGTCGTGTCCAACTCTTTGTGACCCCATGAATCGCAGCACGCCAGGCCTCCCTGTCCATCACCAACTCCCAGAGTTCACTCAGATTCATGTCCATCGAGTCAGTGATGCCATCCAGCCGTCTCATGCTCTGTGGTCCCCTTCTCCTCCTGCCTTCCATCCCTCCCAGCATCAGTCTTTTCCAATAAGTCAACTATTCGCATGAGGTGGTCAGAGTACTGGAGTTTCCACTTTAGCATCATTCCTTCCAAAGAAATCCCAGGACTGATTTCCTTCAGAATGGACTGGTTGGGTCTCCTTGCAGTACAAGGGACTCTCAAGAGTCTTCTCCAACACCAAAGTTCAAAAGCATCAATTCTTTGGCCCTCAGCCTTCTTCACAGTCCAACTCTCACATCCATACATCACCACAGGAAAAACCATAGCCTTGACTAGTTGGTGACACTATTCACTCAGTTCATCCTCTGTTGTCCCCTTCTCCTCCTGCCTTCAATCTTTTCCAGCATTAGGGTCTTTTTCAATAAATCAATTCTTCATCAGGTGGCTAAAGTACTGGAGTTTCAGCTTCAGCATCACTCCTTCCAATGAATATTCAGGACTGATTTCATTTAGGAGGGACTGGTTTGATCTCCTTGCTATTCAAGGGACTCTTAAGAGTCTTCTCCAGCACCACAGTTCAAAAGCATCAATTCTTCTGTGCTCAGCTTTCTTTATAGTCCAACTCTTACATCCCTACATGACAACTGGAAATAATATACCTTTGACTAGATGGACTTTTGTTGGCAAAGTAGTGCCTCTGCTTATTAATATTCTGTGTAGCTTTGTCATAGCTTCTCTTCCAAGGAGCAAGTGTGACTGATGACTGCAGTGATTTTGGAGCCCAAGAAAACAAAGTCTGTCACTGTTTTCATTGTTTCCATATCTATTTGCCATGAATTGATGGGACTGGATGCCATGATCTTAATTTTTCAAATGTTGAGTTTTAAGCCAGCTTTTTCACTCTCCTCTTTCATGTTCATCAAGAAGTTCTTCACTTTCTTCCTTAAGAGTGGTGTTATCTGCATATCTGAGTTTACTGATATTTCCCCTAGCAATCTTGATTCCAGCTTGTGCTTCATCCAGTTTGGCATTTCACATGATGTACTCTGCATATAAGTTAAATAAGCAAGGTGACAATATACAGTCTTGACGTACTCCTTTCCCAATTTGGATTCATCCCATTGTTCCGTGTCTGGTTCTAACTGTTGCTTCTTGACCTGCATAAAGATTTCTCAGGAGGCAGGTAAGGTGGTCTGGTATTTCCATCCCTTTAAGTATTTTCCCCAGTTTGTTGTGATCCACACAATCAAAGTCTTTAGCATAATCAATGTATAAGTAGACATTTTTCTGGAATTATCTTGTTTTATCTATGATAAATGTTGGAAAATTGATTTCTGGTTCATCTGCCTTTTCTTAATCCATCTTTAACATCTGGAAGTTCTCAATTCACATATTATTGAGCCTAGCTTGGAGAATTGTGAGCATTACTTTCTATCCTGTGACATAACTTCAATTGTGCTTTGAAAATTCTTTGGCATTGCCTTTCTTTGGGATTCGAATGCAAACTGACATTTCCTGTCCTGTGGCCACTGCTGAGTTTGCCAAATTTGCTGGCATATTGAGTGCAGCACTTTCACAGCATCATTCTTTAGGATGTGTAATAGCTCAGCTGGAATTCCATCATCTCCACTAGCTTCCTAAGGCTCACGTGACTTCACACTCCAGGATGTCTGGCTGTAGGTAAGTGATCACACCATCGTGGTTATCTGGGTCATTCAGATAGGTTTTTTTTTTTTTTTTTTTTTTTTTTTTAATAGTTCTTCTGTGTATTCTTGCCACCTCTTCCTAATACCTTATACTTCTGTTAGGTCCATATAATTTCTGTCCTTTATTGTGCCCATCTTTGCATGAAATGTTTCCTTAGTATCTCTAATTTTCTTAAAGAAATTTCTAGTCTTTCCCATTCTATCGTTTTCTTCTATTTCTTTGCATTGCTCTCTTAGGAAGGCTTTATCATTTCTCCTTGTTCTTCTTTGGTACTCTGCATTCAGATCAATATATCTTTCCTTTTCTCCTTTTCCTTTCTTTTCTCTTTTTTTTCTCAGCTATTTGTAAGGCCTCCTCAGAGAACCATTTTGCCTTTTTGCATTTCTTCTTCTTGGTGATGGTTTTGATCACCTCTTACTGCACAATTTTACATTGTTACAAATGTCAGTCCATAGATCTTGAGGTACTCTATCTATCAGCTCTAATCCCTTGAATTTATTTGTAACTTACACTGTATAATAGTAAGGAATTTGATTTAGGTCATACCTGAATGGTCCAGTGGTTTCCCTACTTTCTTCAATTTAGCTCTGAATTTTGCAATAAGGAGTTCATGATCTGAGCCAGTCAGCTCCTGATCTTGTTTTGGCTGACTGTATAGAGCTTCTCCATCTTTGGCTACAGATAATATAATTAATCTGATTTATATATTGACCATCTGGTGATATCCATGTGTAGAGCCATCGCTTGTGTTATGGGAGGAGGGTGTTTACTATGACCAGTGTATTCTCTTGGCAAAACTCTGTTAGCCTTTGCCCTGCTTCTTTTTGTATTCTAAGGCAAATTTCCCTGTTACTCCAAGTATCTCTTGACTTCCTACTTTTGCATTCCAGTCCTCTATAATGAAAAGGACATTTTTTTTTCTTTATTGTTAGTTCTAGAAGGTCTTGTAGATATCAAACTGTTTGACTTCTTTGGTTTTAGTGCTTGGGGCATAGACCTGGATTAGTCTGATACTAAATGGTTTGCCTTAGAAAATAAGAAAGATCACTTTGTTGTTTTTGAGAGTGCACCCAAGAACTGCATTTCAGACTCTTTTTTTTTTTTTTTTTTTTACTATAAGGGCTATTCTATTTCTTTGAAGGTATTCTTGCCCACAGTAGGAGACATAATGGCCATCTGAATTAAATTTGCCCATTCTAGTCCATTTTAGTTCAATGATTCCTAAAATGTAAATGTTCACTCTTGGCTGTCTTCTGTTTGATCACTTCCAATGTACCTTGATTCGTGGACCTGACATCCAGGTTCCTCTGCAATAATGTTTCTACAGCATCCATCTTTACTTCCATCACCAGTCACACCCACAACTGAAGATTGTTTTCACTTTTGCTCAGCCTCTCCGTTATTTCTGGAACTATTTCTCCACTTTTATCCATTAGCATATTTGGCACCTTCTGACCTGGGGAGTTCATTTTTCAGTGTCATATTTTTTTGCCTTTTCATACTGTTCATGGGTTTCTCAAAACAAGGATATGATCGTTATCTTAAACTCTTATCTTTGCTTTGTCTAGTTCCTTGTCTAAGGTTTTGTCTTGTTCCTTCATTTTGAACATATTCCTCTGTCTCCTCATTTTGCTCAAGTTCTGTGTCTATTTTTATGTGTTAAGTAGGTCAGTTATACTCCCGGATCTTGAAGAAGTGCCTTATGAAGAAAACATACTATGAGGTCCAGCAGTACACTCCCCTCTGATAAGCAGAGGCATATGTTCTAGCTGCTCCCCTCTTGTGTGGGCAGTTTGAGCCCCTTTTTGTAACAAGGCTGACTACTGGGGGTGCACTAGTATGTGGGAAAGGTTCCCAACCTGGTTGACTGAGGCTGTGCCCCATGCGGTGCTACAGGTCTGTTGGAACACTAAGCTGCATATGTATGCAGCAGTCTGTATGGTCTGGTGTTTTCCAGAGTGGTGCTGGCTTCCTGGAGGTCAGGGCTGAGTCCTTATCATTAATTAGCTAGAGGGAGCATTCCAAAATGCCATGTGCCAATGTCAGTGTTATCAGAGCAGGATATTCAGTCGCTCAGTCGTGTTCGACTCTTTGCAACACTGAGGACTGAGGCATGCCTGTCTTCCCTGTCTTTCACCACCTCCCAGTGCTTACTCAAACTCATATCCATAGAATAGGTGATGCCATCAAAATATCTCACCCTCTGTCTTCCTCGTCTTCTCCTGCCTCCTTTCTTTCCCAGCATGAGTATTTTCCAATGAAATGGCTCTTCACATCAAGTGGAAAGTATTGGAGCTTCAGCATCAGTACTTACAATGAATATTCAGGATTGATTTCCTTTAGGATTGACTGGTTTGATCTCTTTGCAGTCCAAGGGACTTCAACAGCATCATGACTTAAGATGATGAGATCCTTAGCCCTGTAGTCCTGCATTGGGAATATGAGCCCACAGAACATTGGGCTTTAAAAATCAGAAGGGCTTATGTTTTAGAGAGCAAGTAAAATGAGCAGTAGAATGTGATCTCCAAAATAGCTACTGTCAGTGTTTCCATTCCTAGCAGGAGTCCCAGTTGCCTCTTGCCTCTCCAGTTTCTCTCCAAGATTAACAATTAGGTATGACTCAGGATTCTTTCAAACAACTGCCTCTACACTAAGACTAGTGTGTGTGAGATTCCCTTTTAAAGCAGAGTCTCAATTTCCTGTAGCCCTCTTGCTCTCCAAAACATAAGCCCTTCTGATTTTTAAAGCCAGATATTCTGTGGGCTCATATTCCCAATGCAGGACTCCTGGGTTGGGGAGCTCATGTGACAATCAAAATCATCTTTTGGGAAGAAGTTTACAATTTGACATTCCTCCTATTTGTGAATCATCACCCAACTGTGGGTCCTGACTTTATTAAATCTCTTTCTGCTCCTTCTGCCTTTCTTATGCTTCTGTCATTATATCTTTAGTTGTACAAACATTTTCCTGCTGGTCTATAAGTCACTCTCATGTACAGTTGTTCCATAAGTAGTGGTAATTTTTGTGTCCATTGGAAGAGGTGAGTGTAATGTCTTCCTCTTCTGCCACCTTGACCATCTCTCCACCAGCTGTTGAATGGGCTATCAAAATGTGGCATAATCATTAAATGGAATATTGCTTATCAACTAAAATGCATGAACTTTGATACATGCCTGAATCTCTTGAGCACTATACTAAGTGAAAGAAGCCAAACAGAAAAGATAAAACACTCCTATTTGTGTGAAATTCACAAAAAATAAGATTTCAATGACTGAAAACTAGCCACTGGTTACCACAGGCTCAATGGGATGGCAAAGAGGGCTTGGCTATAAAAGCATATATTGAAAACATTATAGAAAAATTATAAATCTTATTTTGGTGGTTAATATATGGCAGTATATTAATAGAATAAAGCTGGTTATAAAGAGTTTAGTTTGCATTTCAGAAAATGGGTAAATGTAGGTAAACAAGAAGATTGAATACACAGGAAGTGATTTTAGATGATCATCTTTTTTATTAATTTACAGAAAATGATTGCTACTATTTTGTGCGGGTTAAAGTAGATGAGAAAATAAGAGCTTATATCTGGTTCAGGCAAATTCCTCTTACATAATTCCTTGCTAAGCCACTTTGGTAATGTAAGCAAATAAGTTTATTATTCATTATATCCAGATAATGTGTTTATTATGTGTTTTTCTGGAAAAACATGACGTCTCTGTTTTCTATGATCATATAGTTTTAACACTTTTCTTCAAAGTTTGAATTTAAAAGAACTGAATAGAATGTAGCAATATAATTTCAACAAAACGTATATAATGCTCAACCTAATATATGGTAACTGTGGTCACTGACCTACATCAGATTGGTTTAGCTGGAACTGCAGATCCCAGAAACCTGTGCACTACATAGTATCATAGTAAAATTGGCCAACAGGAAATTACATGAGATTTTGAAGATGAGGTGGAGCAGCAGCCATTACTCTCTGAAAGTCATCAAAGTTGAACTTGATAGAAACAGCTCCAGAGATGGTCTCAGATTCTAGGATCCCTTTTCCTTATTTTGTATGCAGCTTGTCTTCCTCACTGTTGACTCTGTTAACCAACCACAGCCCCAGTCCCACCCCCAGATCGTTGGTGCAAGACCTATAAGTGCTATTAGTACAATGTTCCATAGATTTTTCACATTAACCTCACTTCCATAGTCCTCTTCAGTGGCTCCACTTCTCTAAATGGTTTTGTGACTCCTTTGATGTTCTATCTTTCTTCTTGAACCTTCAGTTTACAGTCTTTCCCATAACTGAGTAATGTCTAATTCTTATAATAAATCACTTACTCTAAAACTCACAAGGGTTCTGATTCTTTGATTGACCCTGGACATTTGGTGACTTAAAATAACTAAGAATATCATTACTGCTATCTAAAATCAATTTATGTTGTTTAGGAAGCCCAGTATTTTTTGAAATCATCTGAATGAATATATTATCAAACTGCATGAGTAAACTCCATGACAATCCATAAATATGAACATCAAGCAGAGACGACTTTAACTCTCCCATATTAACTTAGCTTTCTTGAGCCCTTCTAGGTTTAACAAATTTCAGGTTGACTGGTGCCTGATTGGTCTAGAGAGGACTCTGCTATGAGCTTCTAAATCATCTCCCCATAATCCCTCATCATGCATTGGATTGGCCCAGAAGTGGTCTTGGTGGTAGGAAGGATAACAAGAGAAAGAAAGGAAAGCATACAATCCCTTTGAAGCTCAGGCTCAAAAACACATTTTTGTTGCCCCATTCTATTGGTCAAAGCATTTCATAAAGGCTGCCTAGATTTAAAGTGAAGGAAATAACTCTACTGCTTAACGGAAATAAAATAATTGTGGCCATTTTTGTTTTCAAACTACAGAAGTTATTTTTATGGTGAATTCTTTGATGAATGGAAATATGGAGAAAAGATTTAAAATTTTCTTTATACAGTATATGAATGATTTCCCAAAATCAACCCTTCTTCACACTGGGAGAAAGGAAAAAAAAAAAAAGGTCCACTGTCCATTTTGCTCACTCCATCCTAATGTCCCATACCCACACATTCTTTACACTGAGATAAAGATAGAGCTTCTCATGTGGCTCAGCTGGTAAAGAATCTGCCTGCAATGCAGGGGACCTGGGGTTTGATCCCTGGGTTGGGAAGGTCCCCTGGAGAAGGGAAAGGTTACCCACTCCAGTATTCTAGCCTAGAAAATTCCATGGACTGTATAGTCCATGGAATTGCAAACAGTCGGACAGGACTGAGTGACTTTCACTAACCGAATAGATGTTAGAGAATCTGGAAGAAATTGGAAGAATACTGGAAGAAAACAAATATAAAACAGATATCTTTTCTACGTACTTCTTTGACTATTATTCAACTTCAAGATCTTGTCCACTCCTTATGGTAAAAAGACAAAGTTTGAGTCCATTTGAGGTTCTTTAATAGCTTCCTCTCTATGTCTTCAGCTGCGATTCTAAATTAAGGGTTTCCAAGCATTATTGATTATCAGATGGATCTAGGGAATTTGATAATACACAATACACAAGTACTTGAGCCATAATCTCATACATACATAATCTCATACATTAAAAGCTCTGTGAATATGGTCAAGACAGCTATACTTTTAGTACCATTGGGAAATGAAGAATCTCTGCTGCAGATAGCTCATTTTATCTGTCCAAAATCATCAATCATCACTGGGGGGTCCTGGCAATGTAACCCAAGAATCTAGACTCCCAGTTTAAAAAAAAATGCTTATTTCCAATATGCTTCTCAGTTCATTCAGTACCCATAAGGAATCAGCTTCAATTTATTCACCTCAAGTTCTTTTAATGCAGTTCCAAATGACTTTTACACCCTATCTTTTATTATAGGATACATCATTAATTTGACATGATCCATGGGCATTCCAGAATATGTTATCTAGAAGTAATCTGCTTCCTGTGTACATTGATTTTTCAACTTTCAATCTTTACTATGGTTCTATATCTAAATTCATTTTCAAAAAATTCACTATGGTCTGCAAAATTTAATAGACCTATGATATGACATGCCAAATTTATCATTTATATGACATTTCTTAAATAGAAAAGACAAAATATTATAATTCAGGTTACATTGGACTATTGTCAATATTGCCAGTATCTGACAGAGCATGGCTCTCCTTCTCACTTCCTTTCCTTGTCCTTCAAGTAAAATTGCCCTTTTATTCATTTTTGCTTTACCCAAGACTGGCAGCTGATTTTGAAGTGTCAGACCATTATTTGTTTTTTTTTGTTTGTTTGTTTTGTTCTGTTTTTTTGGATGTTACCATTTATTGCAAGGAGGATAAAATCAATGTGACATTTCCAGAACAATGATAGATGACAATAGTGAGGGGTCTTTAAATGCAGAAGACTAATTTTTAAAAATGTCACCAATGTACTATTTCAGACTTTGTCAAATATAAAGCAGTAAAACTTATAGACATGAAAACTAATAATATTTCACCATGTTACTTGCAGATAAAAATGCTATACTTACATTACTATAGTTTATCTAAATATTGCCTTACTACTAGTCGGAATAACCACAGCTATAATATTGTAGAGGTCCATTGTTTTGGGTCGTTCAAAAACAAAATAATAGGCGTTCTGTTTGAGTGAATATGTGTGTTTGTATGCACATACATACTCAGTCTCTGCTTGTGGATAGAAGGTGTTTAATCCTATAAGCATGAATATGTACTTTGGATCATTTTAATGTATCTGTATCGATGTGACCCTTTCTGTATCTCACTAGTCTCATCTTTCAAAGAAAAATATCACTAGAAGTTAACTCATAGGTTGAATGGGAAAGATAGACAAAAATCTTAGAATAGTGCCTGGCACACAATAAGTACTCAATAAATATTGGTATTATTACCATTGTACTATTAATTTCCATTGTTTAAAATGATTCTAAATAAATAAATTTGCAGTAAAAAAATAAAATGATTCAATGTTAACACTCTGTATATATATATATATATATATATATATATATACACTAGCAATAATTCTTACCATTCCGTTATCATTGTTGCTACTCATGCTGTCTAATTGATCTCTAAATTCATCTCATGCAGGGTCTGGCTTGCATCTTAACTTGTTTTTCAGTGAATCTAAAATAAAACTGTGTGCATTCTGTGAACTCTAGAATGGATGGTCAAGAAGTGGTTGAGCAGGAAACCAGGAAGAAACAGCACAGTTCACATTAATAATCCACTTTTAGAAAACTAATTTGTGTTTAAAAAAACTAAGTGTAAATTACAACCTGGAATTCTCTCTCTAGAGTCACCACCTTTTGGTAGAGCCAGAGAATTAAGCAGAAATTTAGAACAAACTTATACCAGACAGGCACTTTCTCTCTCTGCCAGACTGAACTCCAGGAAGGAAAAAAAAAGAAAAAAGCAGAGGAGGTGGAGAGCAAGGGGAGAAAAGGGGAGAATTCCTTGTTGCTTTTCATATTGACAGGTAATAGCATCCCACTGACACCAAGATACCATTTTATCAAGATTATTCCATCTGCATGAATCTGAGGAGCTTCCCCAAAATGGAGATTTCCCTTGTCTTAATTACATATGATTTATAAAAGCCTTTAGATTTATATAATTCTACATTTTATTAGGAAGTTTTAAGTAGTAGATTGTAATTTCTGAGTGATATCTAGATCTCTGTTTATATTCATAAAACAATTGACCTATAAAATATTATGTTTATGAAAGAAAAACCCAGGTTCAAATTTCAACCCTAAATTTTATGAATTTTGCCATCTTAAGCAAGTTACTTAATATCTCTGCATTTCTATATTCTTAACCTATTCCATGGGAGTAATAGTGTTCATTAGTCTTTGTGCCTTAAGATAACTTGAGGATATTACTACACACACACACACACACACACACACACACACACACACACTGCTTAAAATAACTCTCAGGAACCAAAAAGTTCTCAAGCTATCTTTAATCTTTTTCCATTCTTTTCTTCACTTCCTCAAACCTTACATTTTTGCATAATATGTTTAGTTTATAAATCTACCTTATAAGCCACTCATGTTAAGTGGTATTTAAGATGATAGAGATTATGAAGCAGCAGGGAAATGGACCCTAGGTCTCTACAGTTGCTCTTGCCACTGCCATCACTTGGAAGTCAACTTTGCTCTGCCCCATCACAACTATGAGCCTTCAGAATGAAGGATGTCTTCAGGAAAAGGCCAAATATATGCACATATATAATTTATATATATATATATATATGTGTGTGTGTGTGTGTGTGTGTGTATTCATGGTCAGAGTTTCTGCCCCAAACCCAAATGAAAACTCCTCAACCAGACCACCTAAAGTAATCCTTTGATCAAACCAGCAGCAATAACAGCCAAGAAAAAAAGCAGAAACATCAAAAGATTCCTTTCTTCTTTCTGATCAGCTGTTTGTAAGAATCTCTGCCCACTGGTTCTTCCTAGTCTAATTACCAGGCATACTTTGTCAGTCCAAGGAAAATCACACTAAAAGTATATTAAAAACAACAACAACAACAAAAAAAAAAAAAAAAAAAAAACCTCTACAATTTGAGAAGCTTTTGGGTATGAAAGACCTGGACACTACCCACTTGAGTCCCATTTAAAGAAGAGCTAAATAATCCAACTGGGATGCCAGTCACTTAATATTCTAGTTAAGGTTTCACCTCTAAACTTGTGACAAAATAAAACATATAACCCTTGATTCTGACTCACTGTGAGGGGAGAATTAAGTTGAGGATAGGATTGAGTAGGTAAAATGTAAAGAAAGCAGAGAAATTATTTGAGCATTTCAATCACATTCCAGAGAAGATACACCCAAATTAGGACTTACTGTTATAATCTAAACCATTCTCTGCTCCAGGCTCCAATAAGAATTGAGCACAGAGAACACAGTCAGCAAAATGAATGCTCTCTATCATCTTGATAGTCAGAGTGTGATCTTTGAACTAGTAACATTGCCATTTTCTGGGAATTTATTGGAAATTCAAACTGCAATCTATGGTCTGCAACCTCAGGATATCCCCTGGTAAAATTCATAACTAGTCCCGAACTCAGAGGGTGAGAAGAGACCAAGGAAAGAGGCAGGTCATCCAGGTTGGTAGATGGGAAGTTAAATAATGACTTGTCTAGGTGGTACAAGATGCACAGATCCCATAGCTGCTAGCAGAATCTAAAAAATTTATATAGAGACTTAAATAGGGTTCAGACACGCATTCATTTTCAGATGGTCTTAACAATACATTGTTCTCTCAGTCCTTGCCCTTGAAAACAGCTCTCACTGTGGTAACTGTGTCTAAAGCATACATTCCAAGGACAAAGGAGGGGGCAAGGAATACCTTGATTTCATGTCAACTAGGGGTTACATCCTCTGGATGGACAGGCCTGCCTTAGACCAGAAACGCAGGGCACACAGGCATGATCCTTGTTTGAGCAAGACTTCAGGTCATTGATTTACTCATCAAATTTTGAAATATATTACTCTGTTCTTATGAGGTTTATATTCTAAAGTTCAAACCAGTCACTAGTGAGGCCAGCTGGATGAATCCAAACAGGATTCCTTGCAAAAGATAAAGCCTAAAGCCTCGAACAGTGGTTCTCCAAATATGGGTGTCCTGGACTAGAAAGCAGGAGCAGCACTTGGGAAAATACAGATTACTAGTCCCAACCTAGATTTGCTGAATCAGAAATTCCAGGAGTAAAGTCTAGCCATAAGGGATTTTGCAAGCCCTGCAGGTGAATTAAATGCCCACTAAAGTTCAAGAACTACCTACTTAGAACCAGTCACAAGCCTGTGCCTAGGCCTACACCAAAATTTTCTGCCATTTTTTGTTTACCACACTAATAGTGAAAAAGAACAAGCAAAAAATAGGCCACAAAAGTCACTCAACACACACAGAAAGCCAACCAAACAGCCCATGTGAAGTTTGCTAAGAATTCTCAAGCAGCAGTGTTCTCTTTACTTCCTTAGTTTTGGAAAAAACGATTCCCCCAAAGATTCCTATATATGCAGGCCCAAAGCTCAGCCACCTAAATTCTAGACCTCTATTAATGTCCTTGCTGTTAATCTGTTCTCCTTAGCTGTTTGCATGATCATGGTCGAGTGAATGATGGGAAGGGGAATAAGAGAGTATTACTGAGAGGACTTGGAGAAGAAAATGACAACCTACTCCAGTATTCTTGCCTGGAGAATCCCATGGACAGAGGAGCCTGGCAGGCTACAGTCCATGGGGTCCCAAGAGTTGGACACGACTTAGCGACTAAACCACCACAACCACCACTGAGGCCTCGTCTATGCTATTTCTCAGGTTCTGTTTAGAAACTGCTTCACCCTGCCCTACAAGCTCCTGCGGTTCTGTTGCTAACCTTCACTTCCAGGTGTAGCCACTTATTCATGATGCAGAAAGAAGTTACCTACCTTTGCTATCTGTAGTAGGTTAGAATGGTAGCTTCCCTAAAGATATATTTATATTCTAATCCCTAGAAACTGAGACTATTTGGAGGAAGAGAAACAATTTTTGCAAATGTAATTAAATCCAATGATGGGGGGCATCAATGAGGAGTTTGGGGTTAACTATATAAATTGTTATATAGAAGGAGATAAAACAATGAGTCCCTTCTTGAATAGCACAGGCAAATATATTCACTATCTTATAATAAAATATGGTAGAAAGAAATATGAAAAAGAATATATATGTAATGTATACATATATGTGTGTGTGTGTGTCACTTTGCTGTGTACCAGAAAGCAACACAATGTAATGTCGACTACAATTCAATCAGTTCAGTTTAGTTCACTCGCTCAGTCGTGTCTGACTCTTTGCGACCCCATAAATCACAGCACGCCAGTCCTCCCTGTCCATCACCAACTCCCAGAGTTCACTCAAACTCATGTCCATCGAGTCAGTGATGCCATCCAGCCATCTCATCCTCGGTCGTCCACTTCTTCTCCTGCCCCCAATCCCTCCCAGCATCAAAGTCTTTTCCAATGAGTCAACTCTTCGCAAGAGAAACCCAATGATAAATCTCCTTATAGGAGATAAACAGAAGGAAATTTGAGGGAAAAAGTGAGAAGACACAGAGAAGAAGGCAAGGTGACTGTGTCAACAATGACTGGGATGACTCAACTTCAAGCCAAGGGACTCACAGAATCATTGAATCCTTGAAGAGGTAGAGAACAGAATCTCCTTAGGGATGTGCTAAGTCGCTCAGTCATGTCTGACTTTTTGCAACCCCATGGAGTGTAGCCTACAAGGTTCCTCTGTCCATGGAACTCTCCAGGGGAGATACCTGGAGAGGGTTGCCACTTCCTCATCCAGAGGATCTTCCCAACGTTGGAACCAGACTCACATCTCTCTCTCCTGCATTGTCCAGCTGGTTCTTTACCACTACTGCCACCTGGGAAGCCCAATCTCCCTATAGCTTTCGTCTATTTCTTTCTCCCTCTTTGAATTCAATTCAACTCAGTTGTGGGTTCTGGGCCTTATCTATGACTCCAGTATTCACACTTTAGAGAAACTGTCATCATGAGAGTTGTTTGTCACAATTGTAGAAGGCAAAATATTACCAGAAATTAAATACGCCAGCCAAGAAATGACATATGCCACTGTGACTAGTGGATCACTGGCAAGACAATGCAATCCTATTGTGCACTATGAAGATGAAAGTCCAGAAATTCTTAGTGAGTTGCTGTACTTATTCAGTTCAGTTCAGTCGCTCAGTCCTGTGTGACTCTTTGCGACCCCATGAATTGCAGCACGCCAGGTCTCCCTGTCCATCACCAACTCCCGGAGTTCACTCAGACCCACGTCCATCGAGTCCGTGATGCCATCCAGCCATGTCATCCTCTGTCGTCCCCTTCTCCTCCTGCCTCCAATCCCTTCCAGCATCAGAATCTTTTCCAATGAGTCAACTCTTTGCCTGAGGTGGCCAAAGTACTGGAGTTTCAGCTTTAGCATCATTCCTTCCAAAGAAATTCCAGGGTTGATCTCCTTCAGAATGGACTGGTTGGATTTCCATGCAGTCCAAGGGACTCTCAAGAGTCTTCTCCAACACCACAGTTCAAAAGCATCAATTCTTCGGCACTCAACTTTCTTCACAGTCCAACTCTCATTTTTATACATGACTACTGGAAAACCATAGCCTTGACTAGAGGGACCTTAGTTGGCAAAGTAATGTCTCTGCTTTTGAATATGCTATCTATGTTAATCATAGGTTTCCTTCCAAGGAGTAAGTGTCTTTTAATTTCATGGCTGCAGTCACCAACTGCAGTGATGTTGGAGCCCAAAAGCATAAAGTCTGACACCATTTCCACTGTTTCCCCATCTGAAGTGATGGGACCGGATGCCATGATCTTCATTTTCTGAATGTTGAGCTTTAAGCCAACATTTTCACTCTTCTCTTTCACTTTCATCAACAGGATTTTTAGTTCCTCTTCACTTTCTGCCATAAGGGTGGTCTCATCTGCACATCTGAGGTTATTGATATTTCTCCCAGCAATCTTGATTCCACCTTGTGTTTCTTCCAGTCCAGCATTTCTCATGATGTACTCTGCATAGGAGTTAAATAAGCAGGGTGACAAGATACAGCCTTGACGTACTCCTTTTCCTATTTGGAACCAGTCTGTTGATCCATGTCCAATTCTAACTGTTGATTCCTGACCTGCATACAGATTTCTCAAGAGGCAGGTCAGGAGGTCTGGTATTCCCATCTCTCTCAGAATTTTCCACAGTTTATTGTGATCCACACAGTCAAAGGCTTTGGCATAAAAGGCAGTCAATAAAGCAGAAATAGATGTTTTTTCTGGAATTCTCTTGCTTTTTCCATGATCCAGCAGATGTTGGCAATTTGATGTCTGGTTCCTCTGCCTTTTCTAAAACCAACTTGAACATCAGGAAGTTCACAGTTCACAAATTGTTGAAGTCTGGCTTGGAGAATTTTGAGCATTACTTTACTAGCATGTGAGATGAGTGCAATTGTGCAGTAGTTTGAGCATTCTTTGGCATTGTCTTTCTTTGGGATTGAAATGAAAACTGACCTTTTCCAGTCCTGTGGCCACTGCTGAGTTTTCCAAACTTGCTGGCATATTGAGTGCAGCACTTTCACAGCATCATCTTTTAGGATTTGAAATAGGTCAACTGGAATTCCATCACCTCCACTAGCTTTGTGCATAGTGATGCTTTCTAAGGCCCACTTGACTTCACATTCAAGGATGTCTGGCTCTAGATGAGTGATCACACCATTGTGATTATCTTGGTGGTGAACAACTTTTTGTGTAGTTCTTCTGTGTATTCTTGCCACCTCTTCTTAATATCTTCTGCTTCTGTTAGGTCCATACCATTTCTGTCTTTTATTGAGCCCATCTTTGCAGGAAATGTTCGCTGGGTATCTAATTTTCTTGAAGAGATCTCTAGTCTTTCCCTTTCTGTTCTTTTCCTCTATTTCTTTGCATTGATTGCTGAAGAAGACTTTCTTATGTCTTCTTGCTATTCTCTGGAACTCTGCATTCAGATGCTTATATCTTTCCTTTTCTCCTTTGCTTTTCACTTCTCTTCTTTTCACAGCTATTTGTAAGGCCTCCTCAGACAGCCATTTTGCTTTTTTGCATTTCTTTTCCATGGGGATGGTCTTGATCCCTGTCTCCTGTCCAATGTCATGAATCTCATTCCATAGCTCATCAGGCACTCTATCTATCAAATCTAGGCCCTTAAATCTATTTCTCACTTCCACTGTATAATCATAAGGGATTTGATTTAGGTCATACCTGAATGGTGTAGCGGTTTTCCCTACTTTCTTCAATTTAAGTCTGAATTTGGTAATACGGAGTTCATGATCTGAGGCAGAGTCAGCTCCCGGTCTTCTTTTTTCTGACTGTATAGGGTTTCTCCATCTTTGGCTGCAAAGAATATAATCAATTTTATTTCGGTGTTGACCATCTGGTGATGTCCATGTGTAGAGTCTTCTCTTGTGTTGTTGGAAGAGGGTGTTTGCTATGACCAGTGCATTATCTTGGCAAAACTCTGTTATTCTTTACCCTGCTTCATTACGCATTCCAAGGCTAAATTTGCCTGTTACTCCAGGTGTTTCTTGACTTCGTATTTTTGCATTCCAGTCCTCTATCATTTAAGGGACTTCTCTTTTGGGTGTTAGTTCTAAAAGGTCTTGTACGTCTTCATAAAACCATTCAACTTCAGCTTCTTCAGTGTTTCTGGTTGGGGCATAGACTTGGATAACTGTGATATTGAATGGTTTGCCTTGGAGACGAACAGAGATCATTCTGTCGTTTTGAGATTGTATCCAAGTACTGCATTTTGGACTCTTTTTGTTGACCATGATGGCTACTCCATTTCTTCTGAGGGATTCCTGCCCACAGTAGTAGATATAATGGTCATCTGAGTTAAATTCACCCATTCCAGTCCATTTTAGTTCGCTGATTCCTAGAACGTCGACGTTCACTCTTGCCATTTCTTGTTTAACCACTTCCAATTTGCCTTGATTCATGAACCTGACATTCAAGGTTCCTATGCAATATTGCTCTTTACAGCATTGGACCTTGCTTCTATCACCAGTCGCATCCACAACTGGGTATTATTTTTGCTTTGGCTCCATCCCTTCATTCTTTCTGGAGTTATTTCTCCACTGATCTCCAGTAGCATATTGGGCACCTACTGACCTGGGGAGTTCCTCGTTCAGTATCCTATTATTTTGCCATTTCATACTGTTCATAGGGTTCTCAAGGCAAGAATACTGAATTGATTTGCCATTCCCTTCTCCAGTGGACCACATTCTGTCAGACCTCTTCACCATAACCCACCTGTCTTGGGTTGCCCCACGGACATGGCTTAGTTTCACTGAGTTAGACAAGGCTGTGTTCCTACTGTAATTAGATTGACTAGTTTTCTGTGAGTATGGTTTCAGTGTGTCTGCCTTCTGATGCCCTCTTGCAACACCTACCATTTTACTTGGGTTTCTCTTACCTTGGGAGTGGAATATCTCTTCACAGCTGCTCCAGCAAAGCGCAGCCTCTGCTCCTTACCTTGGACGAAGGGTATCTCCTCACTGCCACCCTTCCTGACCTTCAATGTGGGATAGTTCCTTTAGGCCCTCCTCAGCCAGTGCTGCCACTGCTCCTTGGATGGTGGTTGCTCTTCCCAGCTGTTGCCCCTGACCTTGGGCATGGATTTGCTCCCCCGGTTGCCGCCCCTGGCCTCGGGCATGGGGTGGCTCCTCCCGGCCACCAACCCTGGCCTTGTACATGAGTTGGCTCCTCCAGACTGTCACCCCTGACCTCGGACGCAGGGTGGCTCATCTCAGCCATTCCTGCGCCATCGCAACCTGGCACTCTCGGCTACTGCCCCTGATCTTGGACGTAGGATAGCTCCTCTCACTGCGCTTAGTGCGCCAGCCATCACAGCCGCTTGTGCTCAGTGTTACCACAGTTTATTCTTTTGGCTCGCTTCACCTTACATAAGTAGAGTAATCTCATACCCTCCTAGAGCAGACAAGTCAAAATTTTACTGATTAAGTATAGGGTGGATAAGATGCCTTTCTTCTATTAATTAGAAATGTGCCTTTCTTCTATAAATTAGAAAAGATGTGATTGTGGAAGAAACAGTGGGAAAGGCAAAACTGAGTTGTCAACTGCAGTAGCTCTGTTGTAAGAAGGCAAAAGCTTGCAATTTGAGGATCTAACAGTTAATTCCCTTAAAATGCCCCATGTCCACACAATCTTGCATAGCCTTCTTAGAACCCTAGGATAGACAGAGCAAGTTTGATGAATACCAGCCAATTCTAGTCCAACAGAGAGGAAATCACGGTACTCTAAGGTAGGCAGACCAGATATTATACATATTTTACAATGAAAAAAACAAATTTTAGAAAAATTTAATGATTTTTGCAGACTCATTATGGAATTGGCATGTGAAAAAAATAAGACTAATGTATGTTAATATGTGTGTGAGAGAGAGGGAGAGAGAGACAGAGAGAGACAGGCAAAGGCAGAAACTGAGGGAAATAGATATGTACATAATTTTGGTTCTTGAGCTCATAATTTCAGATCCTTTCTTTAAGTAAAATGACTTTCACAACTGATCATGCATGGCTAAACATTAAAAAAAATCAGGAACCATAAAGTAAGTAATTTTATGATAAGATGCTAAAACTCTATTGTCATAATACAAGCCAAACTTCCTTCCCATATCTAGCTTGATAAGATTAGGACACTGAAAAAAGGTGGCATTTTAAAAACTCCTCTTGAGTTATTTGTATTTTTATTAGTATGGATTATGGATAAGCATGTACAGAACTTGTCAGTTCCTCCATTTTCTCCCTGCCTTATTGAGAAAACACGTGCTTACAGACCAAGCTTTAGGCAATGACTTACTGCCATGATATAAAGCATTTGTAATTGTTTCCTTGAGAGTTTCAAGACCCTAGCTCCCAAGGTCATTTATTACCTGCCCTTTGCCATCTGACCATTTATCTAGTGCATTGGGATTGTCACTTAAAAGAACTGACCTTGCATTTTGATGATGTGACTGAATATGGGAAAAAAGGAAGCAATTTTTTTAAAGGATTAGTAAATCACAGTAGGAATATAAAAAATAGTAGTAAGTGTTTCTAAAGAAACAATTGTTTACTTACCAGAAGTTTCTATAATTTGTGCTTTAGATAAACTGACAAGGCTTGACAGATGCAAAACTGCTAGAAACTTTTATTACTATGTAAAGATGGATCATTTTTCTTTTTGTTCCAGGAAAATAACTCCCCACAGAGGGAAAAAAAAAAAAAAAGAGTTCATTTCAACCTAAAAATAAATCAATGTTCCAAAAAAAAAAATTAGACGGAGAAGAAGTCAGAAAAATTAAATGGGCCATATTTCATATAGGAAAATGATACCACTGATACATTGTCAATAAAACATAGTCTTTGAACTTCTTCTATGGGAAATAAAGTTTTCACTAAATTACCCACAGTTACTCATTTGGTTTCTGTTTTTGAATAAAGACACTTGATCTGGCAACAATGTTTTCTCTATGAAAATAATTCATTTAGCTTCACTGACTCTACGCTCTAATCCATTGATTTTCCAAGATTCATTAAATGTCCCACCTTCTCCATGTTACCTTTCAAGTATAGAAAACCCACTAAAATCTCACAGTTATATTGTTATTTCTTATGACTCTTACAATATACTGCTTGCTGTTAATCATCTGTTAAGCTCTCTTAAAAACATGTGGAAAAGATCTCAATTAATTGAATTTTCCATGAATGCTCAGAGGCACCAAAGGGACTCAAGATAAACAGAGCCCAAATACTTGAAGGAAAGCAGCATGCTTTGTTTCTAGCTGGTTGTCCCAAACCATGGAAGAATCTCTTAGCAAGTCAATTTGCAGTGAAAGCAGGTGTGAACTGGGAAAGCTTTGTTCCCCTCCCTCGTCCTTAGGAGTAGTGGTGTGGAACCAAGTAGGCTGAATGGTTATGTTACCCTGAGACTCACTGTGAGCCCCTTGGCCTAATTACTCAAAATAACTATTCATATACAAGCTACTCAAAGTGGATGGAGTCAGACACTTTGTTGCTACATTGTCTTCAAGGAAGTGAGAAACTTTGCAAGAAAAACCTTCCTTATAGAAAAGCATGTTCCTATCCCGCTCCTTTTCTTCTTCATCTCTTGTATCATCATGAAATCAGAGCATATTACCTACAGATGTTCCAAAAAAATATTCCATCTTTTCCTGTAGCCTACTTTACTTCATCTCAAAGCATTCATCAAAACCTAAAATGCATCTCTGCTTTACTCTTCTGTTGACTAGGATCCTTAAGAGTAAGGGACTAGGATTGCTTTATTTTCAGTTTATATACCCATTTCTAATTTCACAGCTGATGTATCACATGATCACAATGAAAATATGATGAATAAATGACTGAATGTATAACAGAATCATCACCAGATATGTTAGAGTCTCTGTGTCTTAATGAAGGCTCTAAAACTTATGATAAACCTATATTTTCATAGGATACCCTGAAATCCTTTAGGATTTTTATATAATTACTAATATTCTTATCCCTTATGATATAGGGTAGTGTGTATCACAATGACTTGAGAAGATATCCATTATATGTGCATCTACTTCAAACCCAGATCTGGGATTTATATTCCCAGGAAAAATATTTGATATTACATGCTTTGAGAAGGCATTCAAAGAGATTTTAATAAACACTACTAGATGGACAACACCACAAGGTAGTCATGAACTGCTGTATATTTTATTTGCCATATCAAATTATATCTATGTTACTAAACATAGTCCATTTCATTAACCTTTTAAAGAACCAAAACTTTTATTTTATTTTTTTATTGTATATAATTGACTTACAAAATTATATTAGGTCCACATGTACAACAAAGTAATTCAATATTTTATTAATATATACTATAAAATTATCACCATGATATTTACTTACTATCACACCATATAAAATTATAATGATATTATTAACTGTATTCAATACTGGTGAACATTGCATGCTTGTGAATTATTTACTTCATGACTGGAAATTTGCACATCTTAATCTCACCTATTTCGCTAATCATGCCCTCCCCCTTCCCTCTGGCAACCACCAGTTTGTTCGTTGTACCTATGAATCTGTTTCTGCTTTATGTTTCTTCATTTCTTTTGTTATTTAGATTCTACATGTAAGTGAAATCATATGGTATTTGTTTTTCTCTGACTCAAATATTTCGCTTAGAATAATACCCTCTAAATCCATCCATATTGTCCAAATGGTGAGATTTTATCCTTTTATTGCCGAGTAATATTCCATTACATGGAATATGTTATTTCAAGTTTTGATAAATGCTTTGAGATGAAGTTAATAGGCTACAAGAAAAATGATTAAATAAGCATATCTGTAGGTGGTGCGCCGATTTCATGATACAAGAGATGAAGATAAAGATGATATAAGGGATAAAGGATGAAAGTGGATTTCATGATACAAGATTCCAGATGCCAAAATATTTCTCCAAAAGGATAGGAGGTATAAAAACTTAAAAAAAAAAAAAAAGAACTTCTCAGAGAAATTTTAAAATATACATAACAAAAGAAAAAATTCATAAATTATATCTGACCCAGAGGGATGGTATGGGGAGGGAGGTGGGAGGGGGGTTCAGGATTGGGAACACATGTACACCCATGGCAGATTCATGTTGATATACGGCAAAACCAATACAATATTGTAAAGTAAAAAATAATAATAATAAGTAATAAAATAAAAAAGAAAGTAAAATAAAATAAAACAGCAAAAAATAAATATTGCAAAAATTAAACAGGCAAATAAAATATATACATTGTTTTCAACAAAGGCAGACTTACCTAATGTATTGAGGCCATAAAGGAAATTTCAACAAATGCCAAGTACTTGATATCATCATGCTTTTTTCAGTATAATAGAATAGAATATGAAAACTTTTTTTCAGTAATTCTGCAGTTTAAAGGGTCTCAGTCACCCGACCAGGGATTGAACTCAGGCCACATCAGTGAAAGCCAGGAATCCTAACTACTAGGATGCCAGGAAACTCCCAGAATAAGAAAATTTTTAAACTATATGAATTTATTCTGTTATGCTGGGTCTTAGTTGAGACAAGTGAGATCTTCACTCTTCACTGCAGCATATGGGATCATTTTTTAGCTGAGCATGCAAATTCTTAGTTGTGGCATGTGGGATTTAGTCCCCCAAGCAGGGATGAGATGCAGTCCCCCTGCACTGGGAGCATGGAGTCTTAGCTATTAGACCCCAGGGAAGTCCCCAGAATAAGAATTTTTTTAAAAGAAATCAAATATTTGAGAACAAAAATTAAAAAGTGAAAATAGTGAAAACCAATATAATCTTTTATCCAGGAGAAAATAGGGACTAATATTGCCCTAATAATGTGAAGTTTGGTTTGGCGGTGAGTCCTTTTTCATCACAATCAACATTTTCTCCATGCTTGTTGATAATGTTGTCTTGGCACAGCTAGGGTAAGCTTGTAAAGCCACTCATGTTCAATGACCTGTGTGATCTGGTGAGGTTGGCAGAACAAGGACCATTGGCAAAAAAAAAAAAAAAAAAAAGTGAAAATAACATTAATAGTATTTTGCCTACTGCAGAAATCTTAAAAACCAAAAGAAAAAATGAAATAAATAGCAAACCATTTGTTTACAAACAAATTCCAAATAGTGTAAAGCTCCCATCAGGAGATTATATTTGCTATTACAATTGTGATTTGGGAAAGTTTTCATGGAAATGCCCCCAAAATTGCTGTTATATAGAGATGTTGCATTTCTCTCAAGAAGAAAACAACTTACATCTTTAATTGTTCAAATGAAGGTTTTTTATTTCATTGAGTTTTTCAGATATCTCATTATATAATATTAAATATTTTCCATCAACTACTAACTCCATATATTATTTTATGATGTAACTGGGGCTTCCCAGGTAGCCTTAGTAGTTAAAAAAAAAAAAAAAGAAGAAGAAGAATCTGTAGGAGACATGAGAAGTGGGTTCAATGCATTAAATGCTCCTTCAAAATATTATTCAAAAATGTTCTAGGCAGATATTTTCTTGTTCTTATTTTTAATGGTAAAGATTAATGTTTCTTCATTAAATATAATAGTTTGGGCATATGTTATATTATTCTTGGAGGTTTTATTGGAATTATATAGAATTTTATCAAATGTTTTTTGGAAAATCTTGAAAGAATGTTTTTATTTCCCCTCAGGAATATTAAAATGATAAAATATATTAATAGAGTTCTCCTTTGCTAATTGGGATTAAAGTCTCCTTGGTCATGGCATATTATCTACAGTGATTAATTTATTTGACAATATTTTATTTAGTATCCTTGCCTGTATCCTGCAGCCTTTTTTAATTTCTGTGTTACCAGAACACGCTCTTACTTCATCTTCTTCATTTACTATCTAAATGTTGCTTTAAAAGGGAATATTTCCTACTTCTTCTAAACTCTGTAAAAGTTTGAATCACATGAAAATTAAACATTACTTTTAAGCATCTTTAATTTAAAAGTATAGACTTGTGAAATAATCTGGATCCTCCATATCCATGGGATCATACCTTGACTACTTCCCATCCATGTTCTGCATGATTATCTAACTCTTAAGATATTATACTTCTTTTTGAACTTTATAAAGCCTGAGTTACAATGAATCTTAAGACACATCATTATCTTATGTATCTTCTAAAAAAATACCCCTAATAAATATATTATGTAATGTATCTATTTTTAAAATTGACTTGAATTATATTGCCCATTTAGTGGAAAAGATTTTTAATACTTATTTGGCTGTAGAGATTTATCATTTATTTTTCTGAATATACAAATTATAACCCCCTCCATTCCATAATGCTAAATTATTACATATGCAGTTCTCTTGAGAGAGAACTTTCTAATATATATGACTTTGGGTCAGTTATTTAACTTCCTTATGTGTCATGGTTTACAGGTATATTTGATAATGATAATTCTTAAGGGATTAAATAAAATAATGTATGAGAGGTATTCATAAGAATTGCTCAACAAGTGATGCCATTGTTATTCTTCTTCATTAATGAATCAGCATTCATCTCTGTTTTCTAGCTCTGATATCGTAGTTTTATTTCTTTAAAAAAATTTATTTTTAATATTTAGATGGGTGTCCAAGAGAAGTTAAAACATATAGTTAGTCATTTAGAAAGAGACACTTCGACTACACATTCTGAACACATAACTCTAAGTTTATTAATTAGTGTTTTAGTCATGCCCCTTCTTTTCTTACCAAGCTGTATCTAAGATGCTGAAATCAGGTACCGCATAATCTTTAAGTGTTATTCTTCACTGTTCTTGGCACGTGCAGACATGCTTCAGTCATATCCAACTCTTTGCAACTATATGGACTGTAGCCCACCAGGCTCCTCAGTCCATGGAATTCTCCAGGCAAGAATATTGGGTGGATTGCCATGCCCTCCTCTAGGGGATCTTCTGGACCCAGGGATCAAACCCACTTCTCTTTACATCTTCTGAATTGGCACGTGTGGCGTTTGCCACTATCGCCACCTGGCATAGAGCTAGGGACATAGCAGGTATTCAGCGAATGTGAGTTTAGTTAAAACCACGACCAAAGCCATTGAACCATAGTAATTTTCCTCTAAGCATTCATACTTGGGTTCAGTCTCAAGCTAGAATGAATAGAACAGTAGAATCACTACCTTCCCAGGCCTGTTTCTGAAAAGCATGTGAAACATATCAGGGTTTCAACTCTGTTCCCTATAGACCAACCCTACAGATCACAAAACACATTCACTTGCCCTTCCAGTTGTCAGCCTATGCAGAGGATCAATGAATGAAATAGGCCCCAAAGGCAAAACCATTCTCATTTTCAGTGACACCTACGGCCAAGGTTGAAGCAGATTAACAGAGGTGATACAGGGCTAGTGCAATTGTCCTCTAGAGAAAAAGAAATTCGTTTCCAAGACTTGTCAGTCATACTCATGAAAGCCATATCTGCTCTTTTTTAAAAGAGAAAATCAACCTATAGAATTTTCTGATATTTGGTTTCAGAATTACCAGCTTTCTATGAGTTTTAAGGTATGTACTTCAACCCAATAGCCATAGGATAAGGCTTCATTGTGAGTATAACATTTTATCTTTACATTACCTTATACTTAGAGAAAAATTTCAAGAATAATACAGGGAACTTTATGACAATCTTTCTTCAAAATGACCCCTTTTCCTTTTGCTTCATTGGTTTTATCATCCTCTGTCTGTATATGTGTCTTTGTGAGTGTGTGTGTGCATGTATGCAACATATTTTTTTTCAAAATAATTTGAGAGTAAAACTGATATCATGATCTTTATAAATAAATATTTTAATTTACTTTTTAATGAGGTATGGTGACTTACAAAGTTTTATTAGTTTCAGGTGTACAGTATAGTGATTTGGTATTTTTATACACTATGAAATGATCACCATGATAAGTCTAGTTACCATCAGTAACCATGCAAAGTTATTACAATATTATTGACTGTATTATATCTTCATGACATTTATTTTAAAACTAGATTTTCTAAGTTGTTTAGAAAAGGGTATTCTCTTACATTACCAATGTAAAATTACCAAAATCAGAAAATTGAACATTAATCACAAAATTATCATCTAACCCATAGTTAACACTTAATATTTTTAAAATTTTCTCAGTGATGTTCTCTGTAGCTATTCCTTGATACAGGAAGACCTGTAAGAATTATTTGTGAAATCTTTCTAGTTTTCTTTAATCTCAGCATTTCTTTATCTTAAACTTGACTATTAAGAGTCAATTATTTTATAAAATATCCCACAATAACTGTGCATTATTGTACTTTATGAATATATATTTTCTATGCATTTTTGGCAATTATCAGAGAAATGAAGCTGTTTTCTTCACAAATTGTAACAGGAAGCACATCATATTAATGATGTCACTTTGATTATTCTCTTAAAATTGGAGTCCATCTGGTTTCTTCACAGTAAAGTTATGATTTTTCTGAATTGTCATAAGTAATTTGTATGATGCTTTGAGATTACTTAAATATCTTTTTATAATCTTTATTTATTTTAGCAATCATTTTGAAGATTATCTAACTTTATCATTCCTTCTGTATTTATTAGCTGGTAAAAGACTCTGATGCTGGGAGGGATTGGGGGCAGGAGGAGAAGGGAACGACAGAGGATGAGATGGCTGGATGGCATCACTGACTCGATGGACGTGAGTCTGAGTGAACTCTGGGAGTTGGTGATGGACAGGGAGGCCTGGCATGCTGCGATTCATGGAGTCGCAAAGAGTTGGACGTGACTAAGCAACTGAACTGAACTGAACTGATTCTACTGAATAAGTTTTCCCTTCTCCCATATTAATTAATTAATTATTTTACTTGCATCAATATGAGCTCATGAATTTCTATTTTTAGAATTTCTATTTTTAGATTAGACTGCATTTTCATTACTATTTCTTTAAATAATTAAACATCCCTAGATTTGGTCAATACAAACCCCTTCAATCTGGCTTTTCTTCTGTCTTAAGATTTTCCTTAACACAAGGCTCATTATCAAGTTCCCACTTTTTATTATTTGTCAATCCCTTCTCCAACACTGACAAATATGGTTCCTATTAACCTTAATATTTGTATTTATTTTCCTAAGGAAACTAGACAGCAGTTAGTTAACAGTTACTAACTCATACTATTATTCCATTGGAAAAAAGCAAATCCACAAACTAGAGTTCAGTAATGAAGATATTAACATTAAGAAATGTTATCATTCTTTGTAAAATTTATATACAGTAGATGCATAATTCTTGAGTGGACAGTTCAGTGAATTTTGACAAATTCATAAGCTATGTAAAGTACAGCCCTATCTGGATAAAGGATATTCCCATTACCTCAGTAAATTCCTTTATATTGTTTCCCACTCAATCACAAGCCACCCAAAATCAGGGAATAATATTTTTATAATAAAATTACTATAAAAATGCCTGCTGGCATTATTAATCAAATTGTATTATGTCTATAGGCCAATCTGAGAAATTTGACACTTCAACAACAGTAAGTCTGATAATCATGTATCCTTCCATGAATATAGGTCTGTTTTTATTTTTCAGTGACACTTTATAAAGTTATATGTACAAACTTTTTCTGAGTTGTTAGATTTGTCCCTAAGTATTTTATATGTTTTTTGATATTATAGTGCATGATATTGATTTTCATTTTATTTTCAATGTGTCTATCCCTAGTACATTTAAAAAAAAAAAAGAAAAAAATTGATTTTGTAATGCATTGGCCACAATGTTTCTTTGGTTTTAAATTAAAAACAAACAAACAAAAAACTACATTTCTTTGTTTTCACCAAGAGCTTTATTGAACAATATATTCACTGGTTTGTTCCACTACCTTCTGCCATTTTTTAAGGCAACTTCATAATTACATCTTCCCAAAACTTTTCATCTTTTTGAGCAAAGAGCTGTTCCAGATGCCTTTTACAGTTTTCCAGGGAATGGAAATGTTTTCCATTAAGAAAATTTTGTAAAGACCTAGTTAAATGCAAGTCCAAAGATGCAATGTCTGGTGAATACAGCAGATGAATCAGAACTTCCCAGCCAAGATGTAGCAGCTTTTTCCTGATCATCAAATAAACATATGCTCTTGTGTTATCCTGATGGAAGATTATATATTTTCTATTGACTAATTCTGGATGCTTTTTGTCAAGTGCTGCTTTCAGTTGGTCTAATTTAGAGTGGTACATTTTGGAATTACTAATGTACTTTTCCAAAAGGAGCTCATAATAGAACAGTCCCTTCCAATCCCACCATATATACACCACCACTTTCTTTAAATGAAGATCAGCATTTGGTGTGGTTGGTAGTGGTTCATTTCACTTGCTCCATGATCTTCCATTTCACATTATCATACAGAATTCACTATTCATTGCTCATCACAATTTGTTTTAAAAACCAGAAGTTTTTCTAACATTTAAATACAGAATCACATACAGAATATGATCAAGAAGTGTTTTTCATTTATGTGTAACACAAATGTTAAAGCAATTAACATAACCAAGCTGGTGCAAATGATTTTCAAAGCTTGATTTGGATATTTTGAGTATATTAGCCATCTCCTGCATTGGTATAACACTGAATATTCTCAATTAATATACTGATTTGATCACTATCAACTTCAACTGGTCTACCCAACCATGAAGCATTGTCCAATGAGAAATCTCCAGCATGAAACTTTACAAACCACTTTTACACTCTTGATCAGTCACAGCAGTTTCTCCATATGCTTTACAAATCTTTTATTTTCATTTAAATTTCACTTTTACCTTTTTTGAAATAATAAAGCTTAATAGGTTTAAATTTGTACTCTTTTTCTTCCATCTTCAATGTTAAAAATGGCTACACAAAAATCCACCAATTTTGATAATTGTTTTTAAACACATGATGATATGACAGCTGTTTTAACACAGGGGTGGTACAGGGAGGGAGGAGGGAGGGGGCATTGGGATGGGGAACATGTGTACACCTGTAACAGATTCATGTTGATGTATGGCAAAACCAATACACTATTATAAAGTAATTAAACTACAATTAAAATAAATAAATTTAAAAAAATACAGTCTAAGAAAATTATTGCAGTAAAGTTAAAGGCAACTAAGCACTACTAGAGCCATCATACAGGAAGAAAGCAGCAAACATTTTGGTCAACCTAATATATTGGCCAACTGTCCTGTGACCTTGCAAAATTCACATGAGTGTTCTAAATAAATTGTTTTGTAGACTTCTTGGGATTATTTTATGTAGACAATAACTTCATCTGAATTGTTTTTTCTTTTTCCAATCTTTATGCCTGTTGTTTTTCTGTATTTCTTACTGAATTTTTAAGAGATTTCCAGATAATAGTAAATACAAGGTGTGAGATTAGATAACTATGTCTTTTATTATTATTATTATTTAATTGGGATATAGTTGCCTTACAAAGTTGTATTTCTTTCTTCAATAAAGTGAAACAACTCAGCCATGTGTATCTATACATACCTTTCTTGTGGCCCTCCCTCCCTTCTCCATTCCACTCATCTAGGTCAACACAGAGTACTGAACTCAGCTCCCTGAGTTCCCTACCCAATTGGATAATCCTAATTTCCCAATTCATCCCACCTCTTCCCCCCACTGTGTCCATACATTCACTGTGTACATCTGCATTTCTACCCCTGCCCTGCAAATTGGTTCAAATCCAGAGGTAAACCCACACATTTACAGTCACCTGCTGCTGCTAAGTCGCTTCAGTCGTGTCCGACTCTGTGCGACCCCATAGACCACAGCCCACCAGGCTCCCCCATCCCTGGGATTCTCCAGGCAAGACCACTGGAGTGGGGTGCCACTTCCTTCTCCAATGCATGAAAGTGTAAAGTGAAAGTCAAGTCGTTCAGTCGTGTCTGACTCTTAGGGACCACATGGACTGCACCCTACCAGGCTCCTCCATCCATGGGACTTTCCAGGCAAGAGTATTAGAGTGAGTTGCCATTGCCTTCTCCACAGTCACCTAATCTATGACAAAAACAAGGAGATACAATGGAGAAAAGATAGCCTCTTCAATAAGTGGTGCTAGGAAAACTGGACAGCTAAATGTAAAAGAATAAAATTAAAGCAGTCCCTAATACCATACAGAAAAATAAACTAAAAATTGATTAAAGACCTAAATATAAGACTAGACACTATAAAAACCCTTAGAGGAAAACATAGGAAGGACACACTTTGACATAAATCACAGATAGAACTCTTTTGAGTCATCTCCTAGTATAATGAAAACAAATAAACAGAAAACAAATTGGATATAATTAAACTTAAAAGCTTTTGCACAGCAAAGAAAATCATAAACAAGACAAAAACACAGCCCTCAGAATGGGGAGGAACACTCACAAACAAAGTAACTGAAGAAGATATTAATTTCCAAAATATACAAACAGCTTATGCAGCTCAACAACAAAAGCAAACACCCAATCCAAAAAATGGACTGAAGACCTAAATAGACATTTTTCCAAAATAAATAATTATATTTTGTTTCTAATCTTACATGGTGGTGTTGCAGTCACTATTGCCACTTCATAATCTATGTCAAAATGTAGCAAAATAAAACCAATATTTTATTATTATCACCAATTTTCTTACAATATTAAACAAGAAAAATGATTTGTCTCTGTTCTTCAATCTCAGTGACTTTTGTGAGGAAGACTTAAAACTTTTGCAAGGCTAAGGAAGACTCAAACAGTGGAGGCTATAATTATGTTTATGTGCTTTCACTCATATGTCTGGTGGTTAATTCTGGTTGTCAGTTGAGACCTCTGCTGGTACTGTTTACTGGAGGACCTACATATGGTTTCTCTGGGTTTTCCAAACTAACATTTTAACAGCGACCGTGTAGTCAGAGTCTGTGCCCTCATACATATGAAAACTAGGCCAAAAAACCTTTATGACTTTGCCTTGGAAGTCAAAAGTATAACTTCTACTTTGCTACATTGGTCAATGTAGTTATATACCTGAACAGATTGAAGTGGACCAAATATACACTCCAACTCTTGATGAGCCAGAATAGAAGGTCACAGCGCAAGAAATACATGGGATGGGAAATTTTGCCACAGAAAGTATAATTAGCCGTCAATGTTTTACATCCTCCTTTTATCAGATTGAGATAGTTTTGTTCTATTACTGATTTGTTGGGATATTTTATCATAAAAAAACATGTGACACAATCATGGAATTATTCTTTTGTTTTTACTAATGAGGTACATTATGTTGACTTGTCAGTTATTAGCTATCCTTGAATTGCTTGGATGAATTCTACTTGTTCATATTGCTCTATCCTTTTCATATACTGATATATTGCAAATTGCTAACATATTTTAAAGAAAATTTGCATTTATGTTTATAAGATATATTTTATTGTAAGTTAATTTTTATTCATTTTGTTATATCGGATTTATTCTGGCCTTATACAATGAGTTAGGAAGTGTTCCTGTCTTTCTTTCTTTCTTTTTTTTTTTTTTAAGTTGGAAAAAGAAATTTTACCTTTTTATTTATTTATTTTTATTTTAAAATATTGTATTGATTTTGCCATACATTGACACGAATCCACCATGGGTGTACATGTGTTCACCGTCCTGAACCCCCCTCCCACCTCTCACCCCATCCCATCCCTCTGGGTCATCCCAGTGCACCAGCCTTGAGCATCCTGTATCCTGCATTGAACCTGGACTGGTGAATCATTTCACATACGACAATATACATGTTTTCATGCCATTCGCCCAAATCATCCCACCCTTGCCCTCTCCCACAGAGTCCAAAAGACTGATCTATACATCTGTGTCTCTTTTGCTGTCTCACATACAGGGTTATTGTTACCATCTTTCTATATTCCATATATATGTGTTATACTGTATTGATGTTTTTATTTCTGGCTTACTTCACTCTGTATAATAGGCTCCAGTTTCATCCACCTCATTAGAACTGATTCAAATGTATTGTGTGTATGTGTACTACAGCTTTCTTATCCATTCATCTGCTGACGGACCACTAGGTTGCTTCCATGTCCTGGTTATTATAAACAGTGCTGTGATGAACACTGGGGTACACATGTCTCTTTGAATTCTGGTTTCCTCGGTGTGTATGCCCAGCAGTGGGATTGCTGGGTCATAAGGCAGTTCTATTTCCAGTTTTTTAAGGAATCTCCACACTATTCTCCATAGTGGCTGTACTAGTTCGCATTCCCACCAACAGTGTAAGAGAGTTCCCTTTGCTCCACACCCTCTCCAGCATTTATTGCTTGTAGACTTTTGGACCACAGCCATTCTGACTGACGTGAGATGGTACCTCATTGTGGTTTTGATTTGCATTTGTCTGATAATGAGTGATGTTGAGCATCTTTTCATGTGTTTGTTAGCCATCTGTATGTCTTCTTTGGAGAAATGTCAGTTTAGTTCTTTGGCCTATTTTTTGATTGGCTCGTTTCTTTTTCTGGGATTGAGCTGTAGGTGTTGCTTGCATATTTTTGAGATTAGTTGTTTGTCAAGTGCTTCATTTGCTATTATTTTCTCCTATTTTGTAGCCTGTCTTTCCTGTCTTCAATATTTTCTGAAATAGTGTTTTAAAATTGTTATTTTTTCCTTAAATATTTGACAGAGTTGAAAAGTAAACTATTCTTTTTGTTTTAGTTTAAGAGATTTTTTTGTGTTAGTTTTTTTTTTTTTTTTAATTTGTATTCATTTACTTTTTTACTGTGCTGGAGCTTCTTCAGTTTAACAGTAAATTCTATTTGGATGTGGATAAGTCTGTGGGAGAAGGTTTTTAATAATTTATGTAGTTGGTAGAAGACTATTCAGTTTTTCTACTTCATTTCATTTCAGTTTTTGTACTTTGTGCCTTTTTAGGAGTTTGCTCATTCCATCAAATGTCTCAAATGTATTGGCAAAATATTATTAATGAATATATTTATTATAATTTTAATTTCTATAAAATATGCAGAAATATATAATTTTCATTCTTATTCCAATTGATCAGTCTTTCTAGCTATTCGTCTTTTCAATAGTCATCTTTGGTTTGATAAACTTATCTAGTCTGTCTTTTATTTTGTTGTCTTCTATTCTGTTTATTTTATATCTCTACTTATTTTTGCTTTAATTTACTTATGAGGTATAAACATTAATAATTAACTTTAATAATTATTCTTCTTTTAATCCTTGGGTTATTTAAAATATAAAATTTCCTCTAAATGCTATTTATTTGCATCTCCCAAATATTTAAAAGTTTATTTTATAATTGTTTTGAATATTCTGTAGTTTCTCTTGTGATTTATTGCTTGCATTTATGTCATTTAAACTATGCCATTTAGTTTGAAAATATTTGGGATTTTCCTTGGTATATATAAATAGCTTCTAATTTTACTTCAGTGTAGTCAGAAAATATGGGCTTCCCTGGTAGCTCAGCTGGTAAAGAGTCCATCTTCAGTGCAGGAGACCTCTACTTGATTCCTGCATCAGGAAGATCCTCTGTAGAAGGGATAGGCTACCCACTCCAGTATCCTTGGGCTTCCCTGGTGGTTCAGTCAGTAAAGAATCCTCCTGCAGTGTGGGAGACCTGGGTTCAACCCCTGGTTTCAGAAAATTCCCTGGAGGAGGGCATGGCAACACATTCCAGTATTCTAGCATGCAGAATCCCATGGACAGAGGAGCATGGCTGGCTGCAATCCTTGTCTAAACCTCTTATGAGCTAGCATATGACATGTCTTGGTGAAATGTCATTTTCATTTGAAAACAATGTGTATTTTGCAGTTATCTTCTGATATTTCTATGAATATCAAATAGGTCATACTCTGTGTGCAGTCCTTGACTAGACCTTCTCGTATGGGCCCGCATATGGCATATCTTGGTAAAATGCCATTTTCATTTAAAAACAATGTGTATTTTGCAGTTATCTTCTGATATTTCTATAAATATCAAATAGGTCATACTGTCTGTGTTATTCAGATCTTCAAGCCTTACTGATTTTTGTGTCTAATGTTCTATAAACATTACTGAGAGATATTTCTTTTAAAATATTTAATTCTTAATAAAGTAAATATACAATGTGTAATATTTCACTCTATCTTAGCCAGTAATTTTTGTCTAGTAGTTTATTTCATCTAATATTAATGTAGTATATCCAGCTACAGGCATAATAATGGCCCACTAAAATTGTCTACATACTAATTCCTGGAGACAGTGAAAAAATTATGGAAAAGGGGAATTAAGGTTTTATATCAGCTGACCATGTAATGGGCAGATTACACTGAATTGTCTGAGTGGGTCCAATGCAAACACAAGGATTTTTATAAGCTAAAAAGTGAGGAAACGTTAGACGCAGGGAAGGAAGTGTGGCACAGAAAAATCGAAATTTATAATTATTTGATTGCCTATTGTTTCTAGAAGTGGGAAAGGCAAAGAAATGGATTTTTCCTTTGAAGCAATACAGACTTGCCTCCACCTTGAATTTAGGTCAGTGGGACTCATTTTTCACTTCTGACCTCCAAAATTAAGATAACATGTTTGTATTGTTTTAAGAAGCTGAATTTGTGATAATTTGCCACTATAGTAGTAAGAAATTAATAGACCAAAAAAGTGAATCAGTTATACATATGTCAACTCTTTTTTAGATTTTTATCCCATATAGTCCATTACAGTGTATTGAGTAGAGTTTCCTTTGCTATTATCTAGTTTGTATGTGGTAGAGTGTATATGTCAATCAAAATCTTCCAATTTACCCGAATTTCACTAGTTGCCTGGTAACCATAGGATTATTTTTTCATCAAGAAAATTCTATTTTAAAAAAGCATAAGCAAAAAGACTATATTGCATAGCACAGAAAATTATAGCCATTATCTTGTAATAATTATTAATGGAGTATAATCTATAAAACTACTGAATACTATGCTGTACACCTGAAATGGATATATTATTGCAAATCAACTATGCTTCAATAAAAATAAATAGTATTTAAAAGAGAAACTAATAGGTCAGTCTTCTTTTGCTTAATTTTTCTATAGTATATAACTTTTATACTTTTATTTTCATCTTATCTGTATCATATTTTAGAATATTCATAGACAAATCTTAATTTTTATCTTATTGGCAATCTTTAACTTAAAACTGGAGTTTTCATCTCAAATACATGCAATGTAATTATTGATACTGCTAGATTTTTTTTCTAATTTTATTTTGAGTTAAATAAATTTTTGGTTTTATATTTTAATATATTTATTGGATTTTAGATATGACTCATTTCACTCTTTACTAGTTGTTCTGGAAATTTTAGTGTAGGATTAACAAATGGACTCAATTTATATTAAATGTTGTAAAGCCAATTAAAATAAATAAATTTATATTTTAAAAAAGCTTAATTAAATGTTGTTAGATATCTGTAATTTCTTTCCACTATTTATCCTATCATCATATGCACTCCTTTTACATATGTTGGAAGAATCATCACTCACAAGAGAGTGATATATCCTTTTCTTTAGAAAGTCATATGTCTTTTAAAAAATTCTTCAGGCTGGAAAGAAATATCAAAGGAAGACGCATCTATAGAAATGCACAAAAAGAACTAACAATGGCAAATATATACATAAATATGAAAAATAGTTTCAAAAATGTCCTTATGGTTCTTTTACTACTACTCTAGGCAAATCCACTTAGCATTCTCTCTTGTATTCTTGAGTATGCTAAGTATCAGTTCATTTCAGTCTCTCAGTCATGTCTGACACTTTGCACCCCCATGGACTGCAGCATACCAGACTTTCCTGTCCATCACCAACTCCTAGAGGCTGCTCAAACTGATGTCCCTCAAGGCGATGATGCTATCCATCTCATCCTCTGTCATCCCCTTCTCCTCCTGCATTCAATCTTTCTCAGCATCAGGGTCTTTTTCAATGACTCAGTTATTTGCATCAAGTGGCCAAATTATTAGAGCTTCAGCTTCAGCATCAGTCTTTCCAATGAATATTCAGGGTCGATATTTCCTTTAGGATTGATAAGTTTGATCTCCTTGCAGTCCAAGGGACCCTCAAAAGTTTTTTCCAACGCCATAGTTCAAAATCATCAACTCTTTGGTGCTCAGCTTTGTTTATAGTCCAACTCTCACATCCAACATGACCACTGGAAAAACCATAGCTCTTATTACATGGACCTTTGTCAGCAAAGAAATGTCCCTGCTTTTTAATATGCTGTCTGGATTGGTCATCGCTTTTCTTCCAAGGAGCATCTTTTAATTTTATGGATGCAGTCACCATCTGCAGTGATTTTGGAGCCCAAGAATATAAAGTTTATCATTTTTCCATTGTTTCCCCATCTATTTCTCATAAAAAGGATGGAACGGGATGCCATGATGTTCTCTTTTCGAATGGTGAGTTTTAAGCCAGCTTTTTCACTGTCCTCTTTCACTTTCAGCAAGAGGCTCCTCCGTTCAACTTCGGAGGATATTTCTCCCAACAATCTTGATTCTAGCTTGTGCTTCATCCAGCCGAACTTTTCTCATGAGGTACTCTGCATACAGTTAAATAAGAAGGGTGATAATTTAACAGCCTTGACATACTGCTTTCCCAATTTTGAGCCAGTCTGTTGTTCCACATCCTGACCTGCATACAGATTTTTCAGGAGACAGGTAAGGTGTTCTGGTATTCCCATCTGTTTAAGAATTTTTCAGTTTGTTGTGATCCACACAAAGGATTTGGCATAGTCAATAAAGCAGAATGAATGTTTTCCCAGAACTCTCTTGCTTTTTCCATAATCCAGTGGATGGTAGCAATTTGATCTCTGATTCCTCTGCCTTTTCTAAATCCAGCTTGAACATATGGAATTTCTCAGTTCACTTACTGCTGAAGTCTCGCTTGGAGAATTTTGAATATTACTTTGCTATTGTGTGAGATGAGTGCAATTTTGTGGTAGTTTGAACATTCTTTGGCAATGCCTACTCCAGTACTCTTGCCTGGAAAATCTCATGGACAGAGAAGCCTGGTAGACTGCAGTCCAAGGGATCGTAAAGAGTCGGACACGACTGAGTGACTCCACTTCACTTCACTTCACTTACTTTGGTATTGGAATGGAAATTTACTGGTGTACTGTGTGCAGCACTTTCACAGCATCATCTTTCAGAATTTGAAACAGCTCAATTGGAATTCCATCACCTCTACTAGGAAAGATGATGCTGTGAAAGTGCTGCACTCATTATGCCAGCAAATTTGGAAAACTCAGCAGTGGCCACAGGACTGGAAAAGGTCAGTTTTCATTCCAATCCCAAAGAAAGGCAATGCCAAAGAATGCTCAAACTACCACACAACTTCACTCGTCTCACATGCTAGTAAAGTCATGCTCAAAATTCTCCAGGCCAGGCTTCAGTAATACGTGAACTGTGAACTCCCTGACATTCAAGCTGGCGTTAGAAAAGGCAGAGGAACCAGAGATCAAATTGCCAACATCCACTGGATCATGGAAAAAGCAAGAGAGTTCTGGAAAAACATCTACTTCTGCTTTATTGACTATGCCAAAGCCTTTGACTGTGTGGATCACAATAAACTGTGGAAAATTCTGAAAGAGATAAGAATACCAGAGCACCTGACCTGCCTTTTGAGAAATCTGTATGCAGGTCAGGAAGCAACAGTTAGAACTGGACGTGGAACAACAGACTGGTTCCAAATAGGAAAAGGAGTATGTCAAGGCTGTATATTGTCACCCTGCTTATTTAACTTATATGCAGAGTACATCATGAGAAACGCTGGACTGGAAGAAACACAAGCTGGAATCAAGATTGCCAGGAGAAATATCAATAACCTCAGATATGCAGATGACACTACCCTTATGGCAGAAAGTGAAGAGAAACTAAAAAGCCTCTTGATGTAAGTGAAAGAGGAGAGTGAGAAAGTTGGCTTAAAGTTCAACATTCAGAAAATGAAGATCATGACATCCAGTCACATCACTTCATGGGAAATAGATGGGGAAAGAGTGGAAACAGTGTCAGACTTTATTCTTTTGGGCTCCAAAATCACTGCAGTTGGTGACTGCAGCCATGAAATTAAAAGATGCTTAATCCTTGGAAGAAAGGTTATGACCAACCTAGTTGGCATATTCAAAAGCAGAGACATTACTTTGCCGACTAAGGTCTGTCTAGTCAAGGCTATGGTTTTTCCAGTGGTCATGTATGGGTGTGAGAGTTGGACTGTGAAGAAGGCTGAGCGCCAAAGAATTGATGCTTTTGAACTGTGGTGCTGGAGAAGACTCTTGAGAGTCCCTTGGACTGCAAGTAGATCCAACCAGTCCATTATGAAGGAGATCAGCCATGGGATTTCTTTGGAAGGAATTATGCTAAAGCTGAAATTCCAGTACTTTGGTCACCTCATGAGAAGAGTTGTCTCATTGGAAAAAACTCTGATGCTGGAAGGGATTGGAGCAGGAGGAGAAGGGGACGACCGAGGATGAGATGGCTGGATGGCATCACGGACTCGATGGACGTGAGTCTGAGTGAATTCCGGGAGATGGTGATGAACAGGGAGGCCAGGTGTGCTGTGATTCATGGGGTCGCAGTGTCAGACACGACTGAGCCACTGAACTGAACTGAACTAAACTGAATCTCAGCTATGCTTTTTCCAGTAGTCATGTATGGATGTGAGAGTTGGACTATAAAGAAAGCTGAGTGCTGAAGAATTGATGCTTTTGAACTTGTGTTGGAGAAGACTCTTGAGAGTCCCTTGGACTGTAAGATCAAATCAGTCCATCCTAAAGGACATCAGTCTTGAATATTCATTGGAAGGACTGATGCTGACACTGAAACTCCAATACTTTGGCCATCTGATGTAAAGAACTGACTCATTTGAAAAGACCGTGATACTGGGAAAGATTGAAGGCGGAAAAAGGGGATGACCGAGGATGAGATGGTTGGATGGCATCACCAACTCAATGGACATGAGTTTGAATAAGCTCTGGTAATTGGTAATGAACAGGGAAGCCTGGTGTGCTGCAGTTCATGCGGTCACAAAGAGTCAGCACAACTGAGTGACTGAACTGAACTGAACTGTACTGAACTGAACTGAACTTAGCTTCACCTAAGCCTGTAATTCGTATCTTTGTAATAGTAGCTGAAGTCTATATTCAGTATTTTAGGTGTAATTTCTGCAAGGGCCCTTGTTTCTCTTCTGTGGATCTGTAAATGAGAAGTAATTTATGTAGTTAGATATCTATACAAATTTGGGGATAGATTTTTCCAGATTTATTTCCATTCTGAAATTTATCCATTTTCAGACAGTCCCTAGGCCACATAAGGGATTTGATTTAGGTCACACCTAAATGGCCTAGTGGTTTTCCCTACTTTCTTCAATTTAAGTCTGAATTTTGCAATAATTAGCTCATGATCTGATCCTCAGTCAGCTCCTGTTCTTGTTTTTGCTGAGTATATAGAGATTTTCCATACTTGGCTGCAAAGGATATAATCAATCTGATTTTGTTATTGACCATCTGGTGATGTCCATATGTAGAGTTATCACTTGTATTGTTCAAGAGGGCGTTTGCTATGACCAGTGCATTCTATTAGCCAAACTCTGTTAGCCTTTGCCCTGCTTCATTTTGCATTCCAAGGACAAACTTGCCTGTTACTCCAGGTATCTCTTGACTTCCTACTTTGGCATTCCATTTCCCTATGATGAAAAGGACATCTTTTATTTGGTGTTAGTTCTAGAAGGTCTTGTAGGTCTTCATAGAACCATTCAACTTCAGCTTCTTTGGCAATCTTGTTTGGGGCATAGACATGGATTATTGTGATACTGAATGTTTTGCTTTGGAAAGAACAGAAATCAATCTGTCATTTTTGATATTGTGCTGAAGTACTACATTTTGAACTCTTTTGTTGACTATGAAGGCTACTCCACTTCTAAGAGATTCTTGCCCATGGTAGCAGATATAATGGTAATCTGAATTAAGTTTGCCCATTCCAGTCCTTTTTAGTTCACTGATTCCTAAAACGTCGACATTCACTCTGGCCATCTCCGGTTTGATCATTTCCAATTTACCTTGATTAATTGACCTAATAGTCCAGGTTCTTATGCAATATTGTTCTTTACAACATTGGATTTTTCTTCCATCACCAGTCACAACCACAAATGGGTATTGTTTTCACTTTGGCACAGTCTCTTCATTCTTTCTGGAGCTATTTCTCCACCTTTCTCCAGAAGTATATGGGGCACATAGTGACCTGGGAATTTCATCTTTCAATGCCATGTATATTTGCCTTTTCATAATGCTCATGGGGTTCTCAAGGCAAGAATACTGAAATGGTTTGCCATTCCCTTCTCCAGTGCATCATGTTTTGTCAGAACTCTCCACCATGACCTGTGCTCTCTTGGGTGGCCTTACATGGCATGGCTCATAGTTTCATTGAGTTAGACAAGGCTGTGATCTAAGTTTGGTTAATTTTCTGTAACTGTGGTTTCCAATCTGTCTGCCCACTGTTGCACAATGATAAGAGGCTTGTGGAAGCTTCCTGAGCTACCAGGGAAACCCAGGAATACTGTAGTAAGTAGCCTATCCTTTCTCCAGTGGATCTTCCCAACCCAAGAATTGAACTGGAGTGTTCTACATTGCAGGTGGATTCTTTTACCAGCTGCGACACCAATAACCCCAGGGAAGAGAATAGAAGGATAGAAAATAGATGTCAATTAAGATATTGGGTTTTGGGGAAATGTGTGATAAAAAGCATGTTACTTCTCTGAAAACCTGCAATGCGCTGTCATTATTGAGAGGAGATTGCTAGATTACTTTATTTCAGTTCAGTTCAGTCTCTCAGTAGTGTCCGACTCTTTGTGACCCCATGAATCACAGCACGCCAGGCCTCCCTGTCCATCGCCATCTCCTGGAGTTCATTCAGACTCATGTCCATTGAGTCAGTGATGCCATCCAGCCATCTCATCCTCTGTCGTCCCCTTCTCCTCTTGTTCCCAATCCCTCCCGGCAACAGAGTCTTTTCCAATGAGTCAATTCTTCGCATGACGTGGCCAAAGTACTGGAGTTTCAGCTTTAGCATCATTCCTTCCAAAGAAATCCCATGGCTGATCTCCTTCAGAATGGATTGGTTGGAACTCCTTGCAGTTCAAGGGACTCTCAAGAGTCTTCTCCAACACCACAGTTCAAAAGTATCAGTTCTTCAGCACTCAGAATTCTTCACAGTCCAACTCTCACATCCATCCATGACCACAGGAAAAACCATGGCCTTGACTAGACAGACCTTAGTCGGCAAAGTAATGTCTCTGCTTTTGAATATGCCATCTAGGTTGGTCATAACTTTTCTTCCAAGGAGTAAGCGTCTTTTAATTTCATGGCTGCAGTCACCATCTGCAGTGATTTTGGAGCCCCCCAAAATAAAGTCTGACACTGTTTCCACTGTTTCCCCATCTACTTCCCATGAAATGATGGGACTGGATGCCATGATCTTCGTTTCTGAATGTTGAGCTTTAAGTCAACTTTTTCACTCTCCTCTTTCACCTTCATCAAGAGGCTTTTTAGTTCTTCACTTTCTGCCATAAAGGTGGTGTCATCTGCACATCTGAGGTTATTGATATTTCTCCCAGCAATCTTGATTCCAGCTTCTGCTTTTCCCAGTCCAGCGTTTCTCATGATGTACTCTGCATATAAGTTAAACAAGCAGGGTGACGATATACAGCCTTGATGTACTCCTTTTCCTATTTGGAACCAGTCTGTTGTTCCATGATCAGTTCTAACTGTTGCTTCTTGACCTGCATACAGGTTTCTCAAGAGGCAGGCCAGGTAGTCTGATATTTCTATCTCTTTCAGAATTTTCCACAGTTTATTGTGATCCACAATCAAAGTTTTGGCATAGTCAATAAAGCAGAAATAGATGTTTTCTGGAACTCTCTTGCTTTTCCCATGATCCAGCAGACATTGGCAATTTGATCTCTGGTTCTTCTGCTTTTTCTAAAACCATCTTGAACATTAGGCAGTTCACGGTTCACGTATTACTGAAGCCTGGCTTGGAGAATTTTGAGCATTACTTTACTAGCATGTGAGATGAGTGAAATTGTGTGATAGTTTGAGCATTATTTGGCTTTGCCTTTCTTTGGGATTGGAATGAAAACTGACCTTTTCCAGTCCTGTGGCCACTGCTGAGTTTTCCAAATTTCCTGGCATGTGGAGTGCAGCACTTTCACAGCATCATCTTTCAGGATTTGAAACAGCTCAACTGGAATTCCATCACCTCCACCAGCTTCATTCCTAGTGATGCTTTCTAGGGCCCACTTGACTTCACATTCCAGGATGTCTGGCTCTAGATAAGTGATCACACCTTCGTGATCATCTTGGTCATGAAGATCTTTTTTGTACAGTTCTTCTGTGCATTCTTGCCACCTCTTTTTAATATATTTTGCTTCTGTTAGGTCCATACCATTTCTGTCCTTTATCGAGCCCATCTTTGCATGAATTTTTCCCTTGGTAGCTCTAATTTTCTTGAAGTGATCTCTAGTCTTTCCCATTCTGTTCTTTTTCTCTATTTCTTTGTATTGATCGCTGAAGAAGGCTTTTTTATCTCTTCTTGCTATTCTCTGAAACTCTGCATTCAGATGCTTATATCTTTCCTTTTCTCCTTTGCTTTTCGCCTCTCTTGTTTTCACAGCTATTTGTAAGGCCTCCCCAGACAGCCATTTTGCTTTTTTTCATTTCTTTTCCATGGGGATGGTCTTGATCCCTGTCTCCTGTCCAATGTCATGAACCTCATTCCATAGTTCATCAGGCACTCTATCTATCAGATCTAGGCCCTTAAATCTCACTTCCACTCTATAATCATAAGGGATTTGATTTAGGTCATACCTGAATGGTCTAGCGGTTTTCCCACTTTCTTTAATTTAAGTCTGAATTTGGCAATAAGGAGTTCATGATCTGAGCCACAGTCAGCTCCTGGTCTTGTTTTTATTGAGCATATAGAGCTCCTCCATCTTTGGCTTCAAAGCATATAATCAACCTGATTTCAGTGTTGACCATCTGGTGATGTCCATTTGTAGAGTCTTCTCTTGTGCTGTTGAAAGAGTCTTCTCTTGTGTTGTTGTACTTTATTTCAAAGGATGTCAATAACTAGATGATTTACTCTATGGCTATATTGTAATTACCTTGTTATTAGAGTAACTGAAATTTGGGAGCATGATTTGCACTTATGTTAGATTGTGAGTTCACTCAATAGTCTGCCTGTGTAATTTGGTTTTCAGAGGTTGATGATTTAGGATTAGGTCAAAACTTATTTTTATCTCTAGATACAGACATATTTCTCATTGTTTCACTGACATTGTTTAGAAAATTTTATTATCCTGGCTAGTTCCAGAATATCTTATCTCTGTAGCAAAATCAGCATTTAGTGGTGAATACCCTAAATTTCTTTCTATTTTCAATGTTTCCTCTAAGTTCCATGTATATATTTTTTTACTCCAAAATTTATATTTTTCAGCTTCAATGTCTTTCTTAGGTTTCAAACTTAAATATTGCAGTATCTTCTCTGATATTAGGTTAACATATCTAATATTCTAGATTTTTCTTAACCTACTCCATCCTGTCCTTCCCAGTGTTTTCATGACAGTAAATAAATCACTAATATTGGCACTTAGACAAAAATATACTTGTTATTGTTAATTCCTTCACCAGTTATTCCCTCATGTCCCATATAATATATACTCAAATTTGTTCCAAACCTGGGGAATTTTTGCCACTTCCAATACTTCTACCTTAGCTCAAACAATTATCTTCTCATATCTTTTCCATTCTAATTTTCTGTGATGTCTTAATTTTATTCATGTTTTTGAAACCTTCCCTTTTAATATTTGTTCTCTATACAACAAAACCAATGATCTATAAGACATATAAATTATAGAAAAATACTACTTATTAAAAATCCACCATTTATTTACCAAAATGTTGAGAAGTAAACCCAAATTTCTTAACATAACCTACAAGATCCTCACAATCTTACTTTACTTATTTTTATAATGTCTTGGCTCTGCAAAGCTATATGTATATATTTTTTTCCTTTTTTGAAATTGCTAAACTTGATCCTATGCTAAAGCCTTTTGCTTCTATTCCTGCTGCTTCAAATATTCTTATCTCAATACTTCTTATTCTTTACTACCTTACTTCATTCATCTTTATTTCAAATATTAACCCAACATTTTTATCTTTACTATCTAGCCTAACTAGCCCCATCCTCACCTAGCCACATCCACCATTTAAGTTTCATTTACTATTGTTATGTTATGTATCACTTAAAATGATAGATAGATAAACAAAATACATAGATAAACAGATATAGGTATATCTAAAATATAGAATCATAAATAGATATCATTCTGGGATTCGTTGTTGTTGTTGTTTACTTTACTCAGAGCATTTAATAGAAAATAAATTCTAAAAAACTTGGCATTTGTTTTTATAATAACAAATATAATCTATATTTGTGGAATGAGGTTTTGTAAAATGTAAACTTATAAGAAATGGGGGAATAAAATTTACATATTATCCCATCATTCTAGAAATTTAATGTCCTGTGACTTCAGGCATTTCTATGCATTTACGTAAAATTGTACCAGTTCATACACAGATTTCAATTATATTTTTCATGTCATTTTATATCATGAGCTATGCCCTATTGTCTTATTCCTTAAAGTAAAAATCTTGATGAAATATAACATTTCATAAAACCCCATGTTCCTGATGCCTTATTAAAGACTGTGAACTCCGTGAGTTGGTGATGGACAGGTAGGCCGAGCATGCTGGGATTCATGGGGTCGCAAAGAGTTGGACATGACTGAGCAACTGAACTGAACTGAAGTTGGTACAGTGGGCATAAATCCTTAGATGAAAAGAAGTAGCATTCATAGTCAACAAAAGGGTCCAAAATGCAATGTTTGGGTGTAGTGTCAAAAACAGAATGATCTTGGTTCATTACCAGGGCAAAACGTTCAACATCACAGCAATCCAAGTCTATGTCCCAAACACTGTTGCCAAAAATGCTGAACTTGACTAGTTCTATGAAGACCTACAGCACTTTCTAGAACTAACACCAAAAAGAGATGTTTTTTTCATCACAGAGAATCGGAATATAAAAGTAGGAATTTAAGAGACACCCAGGATAACAAGCAAGTTTGGCCAGTTCAGTTCAGTCGCTCAGTTGTGTCTGACTCTTTGCGACCCCATGGAATGAAACACACCAGGCCTCCCTGTCCATCACCAGCTCCTTGAGTTTACTCAAACTCATTTCCATTGAGTTAGTGATCTCATCCTCTGTCGTCCCCTTCTCCTCCCGCCTTCAATCTTTCCCAGTATCAGGATCTTTTCAAATGAGTCAGTTCCTCACATCAGGTAGTCAAAGTATTGGAGCATCAGGTAGTCAAAGTATGCCGTCCTTCCAATGAATATTCAGGAATGATTTCTTTTAGGATTGACTGATTTGATCTCTTTGCTGGCCAAGAGACTCTCATAGTCTTCTCCAACACTGCAGTTCCAAAGCATCAATTCTTTGGTGCTCAGCCTTCTTTATAGTCCAACTCTCACATTTATACCTGACTACTGGACAAAGCATAGCTTTGACTAGACAGACCTTTGTTGAAAAAATAATGTCTCTGCTTTTAATATGCTGTCTGGGTTGGTCATAACTTTTCTTTAACGAGCAAGTTTCTTTTAATTTCATGGCTGCAGTCAACATCTGCAGTGATTTTGGAGCCAAAAATAAATAAATAACATCTGCCACTGTTTCCATTGTTTCCTCATCTATTTGCCATGAAGTTATGGGACCGGATGTCGTGATCTTAGTTTTCTGAATGTTGAGTTTTAAGCCAACTTTTTCACTCTCCTCTTTCACTTTCATCAAGAGGCTCTTTAATTCTTCTTTACTTTCTGCCATAAGGGTGGTGACATCTGCATATCTGAGGTTATTGATATTTCTCCTGGCAATCTTGATTCTAGCTATTTCTTCCAGCCCAGCGTTTCTCATGATGTACTCTGCATAGAAGTTAAATAAGCAGGGTGACAATATACTGCCTTGACGTACTCCTTTCCCAAATTGGAACCAGTCTGTTGTTCCATGTCCAATTCTAACTGTTGCTTCCTCAGCTGCACACCGATTTCTCAGGAGGCAGATCAGTGGTCTGGTATTCACATATCTTTAATAATTTTCCGCAGTTTATTGTGATCCACACAGTCAAAGGCTTTGGCATAGTCAATAAAGCAGAAGTAGATGTTTTTCTGGAACTCTCTTCCTTTTTTGATGACCCAACGGATGTTGACAATTTGATCTCTGGTTTGGTCTTGGAGTACAAAATGAAGCAAGTCAAGGCTAACAGAGTTTTGTCAGGAAAATAAGCTTGTCATAACAAATATCCTTTTCTAACAACACAATAAGACAATTCTACACACGGACATCACTAGATGGTCAATACTGAAATCAGATTGATTGTGCTCATAAGACCCTATGTTCCTGATCCCTTATTTAATGCTATTTAAATCAGGAAGACTAAGACCCAGATCAGACAGTGTCTCAGATTGTGAGCTACTTATTGCACGATTCATCTTAAATTGAAGAAAGTATGGAAAACCACTAGGCCATTCATATATGACCTAAATCAAGTCCCTTATAAGTATACACTGGAGGTGAAGAATAGATTCAAGAGATTAGAACTGGTAGATAGATTGCCTATAGAAGTATGGATGGAAGTTCATAATATTGTACAGGAAGCAGTGATCAAAACCAACCCAAAGTAAAATATAAACAAGAAGGCAAAGTGGTTATCTGAGGTGGCTTTAAAAACAGGCGAGAAAAGAAGAGATGTAAAAAGTGAGGGAGAAAGGGAAAGATATAACCAAATGAATGCAGATTCTCAGCAAATAGCAAGGAGAGATAAGAAGCCCTTCTTAAGTGAACAATGCAAGGAAAGAGAGGAACACAATAAATGGAAAAGGCTAGAGATCTCTTCAAGAAAATCTGAAATATCATGGGAACATTTCATGCAAAGAAGGGCATGATAAGGGACAGAAGCAGTAAGGATCTAACAGAAGCAGAGATTTTAAGAAAAGGTGGCAAAAATATTCAGAAAAAGTATACAAGAAAGATCTTAATGACCCAGATAACCATGATAGTGTGGTTACTCGTCTAAGGCCAGAGTCCCAGAGTGTAAAGTCAAATGGGCCTTGGGAAGCATCACTTCAAAAAAAGCTAGTGGAGATGATGGAATTCCAGTTCAGCTATTTCAGTCCTAAAAGACAATTCTATGAAAATGCTGCACTCAATATGCCAGCAAATTTGGAAAACTCAGCAGTGGCTACAGAACTGGAAAAGGTCACTTTTCATCTAATCCCAAAGAAGGGCAATGCCAAAGAAATGTTCCAGCTACTGTACAGTTTTGTTCATCTCACAAGGTAGTAAAATTTTGCTCAGAATCCTTCAAGCTAGGCTTTTTAAAACATGTGAACTAAGAACTTCCAGATGATAATCTGGATTTTGAAGAGGCAGAGGCACCAGAAACCACTGGATTATGGAACAAGTATGGAACATTCAGAAAAAACATCTACTTCTGTTTCCTTGACTATTCTAAAGTTTTGGCTGGGTGGATACACAAATTTTTTCTAAGGAAAAGGGAGTACAACATTGCTTTACCTGTCTTCTGAGAATCCTGTACGCAGGTCAAGCAACAAAAGTTAGAAATGGACATAAAGAAATAACTGGGGAAGGAGTAACTCAAGGCTGTGTATGCCACCTGCTTATTTAACTTATGCTGAGTACATCATGTGAAATGCCAGCTAGATGACTAACAAGCTGGAATGCAGATTTTCAGGAAAAATAGCAACCTCAGATATGTAGATGGTATGACTCTAATGGTAGAAAGCGAAAAGGAACTAAAGAGGCTCTTGATGAGGGAGAAAAAAAGAGAGTGAAAAAGCTGGTTTAAAACTCAGCATTCAAAAAAACTAAGATAGTGGCATCTAGTCCCATCAGTTCATGACAAGCAGATGGGGAAACAATGGAAACAATGACAGATTTTAGTTTCTGGGGCTCCAAAATAAGTGCTAATGAAATTAAAACATGCTTGCTCCTTGTGAAAGTGAACGTTGCTCAGTCGTGTCTGACTCTTTGGAACCCAGTGGACTAACAGTCCATGGTATTCTCCACGCCAGACTACTGGAGTGGGTAGCCTTTCCCTTCTCCAGGGGATCTTCCCAATCCAGGTCTCCCACGTTACAGGCAGATTCTTTACCAGCTGAGCCACAAGGGAAGCCCAAGCATACTGGAGTGGGTAGCCTATTCCTTCTCCAGAGAATCTTCCTGGCCCTCGAATGGAACCAGGGTTTCCTGTATTGCAGATGGATTCTTAACCAACTGAGCTGTGCTCCCTGAAAGAGAAGCTATGAAAGAAAAAAAAAAAAAAAAGACTTCGTATTAAAAAGTGGCGACATCACTTCGCCTGCAAAGTTCCTTATAGTCAAAGCTATGTTGTTGTTGTTGTTTTTTTCCTAATAGTCATGCACGGATGTGAGTGTTGGACCATAAACAAGGATGAGTGCCAAAGAATTGATGCTTTTGAATTGTGGTGCTGGAGAAGACTCTTGAGAGATCCTTGGACAGCAAGTGAAAGTGTGAAAGTAAAAGTTGCTCAGTCATGTCCCACATTTTGCAGCCCCATGGACTGTAGGCTGCCAGTCTTCTCCATGAAATTCTCCAGGCAAGAAAACTGGAGTGGGTTGCTAGGACAGCAAGGAGATCAAATCAGTCAACCATAATTGAAACCAATCCTGAATGTTCATTTTGTCCACCTGATTGGAAGCTCCAACTCATTCAAAAAGAACCTGATGACAGGAAGTATTGGAAGCAAAAGGGAAAGGGGGTAGCAGAAGATGAAATGGTTAGATAGCATCTCTGACTCAATGGACATGAATTTGAGCAAACTCCAGCAGAGAATATAGGGGCATGGTAGGCTACAATCCATGGGGTTGCGAAGAATTGTACACAACTTAGTTTCTAACTAACAACAATAAATTGTTTCTAACTTTTAATAAGGAGGCGGTCCTAAGATAGCAGAGGAATAGGACAGGGAGACCACTTTCTCCCCCACAAATTCATTAAAAGAACCTTTAAACACTGAGCAAATTCCACAAAACAACTGAATGCTGACAGAGGACATCAGGCACCCAGAAAGGCAGCCCATTACTAACTTTTAATAACTAATAATAGAACAAATATCCTTTGACAAGTCTTTTAAGTATATTATATGTGTGTGTGTGTGCACTTATGTATTTGTGAAGAAATTGAAATTTTGAGTATATTATTCTGAGTGTCTGATATTTAATAGAAACACACACATGTATATATGTGCTTATATAATAATATAATAAACCCTCATATATCTAACTTGGGGAAGGGGGGAAGAAGCCAATCTCATGACTTGACCTTATTTGAATTTTCCAATTTTAAGTGACTCATAATTAATGAGAAGCATTAATAAGCTGCATCTTTTGTGTGTCCTGTTATATGGCTGATGTACTTATCTAAGCCCAGCTCACCTTCTTTCTATCATTTACATGCTATTTTCCAATGTCTGACTGTTTGAACAAAGACAACATTTTTACAGCCCTTCATCTTCTTCATAAATACCTATACTTATTTGTTACAAACAGAAATGGAATTTTCCCTCGCATAAAACTATTTACAACGCTATTTTCACCCTCTTTTTCAGTATAAAGCTCTATTTCTTTTATACATTAGAGTTGGAAATAAGATATAATTGATTTTTTTCCATCTAGACTCTCAAAAAATTACTTTCTTATATTTCCTGCATGTGCTAAATAGGAACCCAAAAATTTCAGACACACTTCCTGAATCTTTTAAGTGCAACTCTAATGTAAAATCCTTGTAAATAAAAAAATGCAGACAACATATTGTCCTATTTTACAATGATGCAAAGATGTTTATTTTTCCAAAAGCTCAACTGAGTTATATATGACCTGATATATCCATTTTATGCTTTTCACTATATTTTATCAGTAACAACTTTATCAATATATCAATATTACCCTAATTATACACGACTCAACAAACTGTGAAATAAATGAAAAACTTTAATGTTGAGAAAAGGATATAAAGTAGCCCTGTAGCACTAAAACATATTTTATTCTGGGATGCTCTGAAAAAACAAAACTCTTAGGGAAACATATATGCATTCGCTGAAGAAGCCAAGAGATTATTTTGAAGTTGAAACAGAAAATCATATTTCTAGACATTTGAGAATCTGTTGGGTTTTTAAGTTTTTCTTCTTCAGGGACAGTTTTGACAGATCACATTTATAACATATTGCTGATGCTAACAGCTGTCTCTGTGTAAAATGCCCATTTGCCTCTTCTCCAAGGCATGCTCCAGGTTCTACTTCATCAGGAATAAGGTAGAAAAGTCTAGGAGCTCCCTTATGTTATGTTCTGATTAAGCTTCTTCTTTATTATAAGTATGGCAAATTGGTGCTTTCTGCAGAGTGGGCCCATTACACATGATGGCTCTCCAATAAACTGTTAGTCACTCAGTTGTGTTCAACTCTTTGCAAACCCATGGACTGTAGCCCAACAGACTCCTCTGTCCATGGGATTTCCCAGGCAAGAATAGTGGAAAGTGAAAGTTTACAGTCCATGGAATTCTCCAGGCCAGAATAGTGGAGAGGGTTGCTACTTCCTTCTCCAGGGGACCTTCACAACCCAGGGATTGAACTGGGTCTCCTGCATTGCAGGCAGATTCTTTACCATCTGAGCCACCGGGGAAACCAATAGGCTGTGTATTATCTACAGTTATGGAAAGCTATGCTTTTCTTTTCTCATCCTCAGTGAAATTCAGTTCAGTTCACTCAGCCATGTCCAACTCTTTGCAACCCCATGGACTGCAACATGCCAGACTTCCCTGTCCAACACCAGCTCCCAGAGATTGCTCAAACTCATGTCTATTGAGTCAGTGATGCCATCCAACTGTCTCATTCTCTATCATTCCCTTCTCCTGCCTTCAATCTTTCCCAGCTTCAGAGTCATTTCCAATGAGTCAGGTCTTTGCATCAGGTGGCCAAAGTATTGGAGTTTCAGCTTCAGCATTAGTCCTTCCAATGAATATTCAGGACTTATTTCCTTTGGGATGGACTGGTTTGATCATCTTGCAGTCCAAGAGACTTTCAAGAATCTTCTCCAACACCACAGTTCAAAAGCATCAGTCTTTGGTGTTCAGCTTTCTTTATAGTCCAACTCTCATATTCATACAGGACTACTGGAAAAACCATAGCTTTGACTAGATGGACCTTTGTTTGCAAATAATGTCTCTGCTTTTTAATATGGTATCTAGGTTGATCATAACTTTTCTTCCAAGGATCAAGTGTCTTTTAATTTCATGGCTGCAGGCACCATCTGCAGTGATTTTCTTTCTCATTCTAAGGAAGCCTAACCATGGCATCAAGACAAATATTTTCCAATGTATATTCTCTGATTGGGCTGCTTTGTATATCTGAGTAAGATCCTAAAATGGGCAAATGTTGTTTTAGTGATTACACATTTATATCGCAGACACCATAGTAGAAAATTTGATATTTCTATCATATTTCATTCAGTTAAGTATCTCATGAATATGATGAGTGAAAGGGGTCAAAATAATGGATCAAATTGATTGACTAGCTTTATTTCTATTTGAAATATACATTAATATGTTTAGAAGCAATCCCGTTGCCTTCCACACAATAAATTGTAAAGTGATAGATGTGAACTTGAGCTTAGAGGAGAATGAAATAATATTGTTGTTGTTCAGTCACTCAGACATGTCCAATTCATTGTGACCTCATATGCTGCATCACTCCAGGCTTCCCTCTCCTTCACTATTTCCAAGAGTTTGTTCAAACTAATGTCCATTGAGTCAGCGATGCCATCCAAACACCTCATCCTCTCTTAACCATTTTTCCTCCTGTCCTCAATTGTTCTCAGCATCAGGATCTTTTCCAACAAGTCAGCTCTTACCATCAGGTGGCCAAAGTATTAGTACTTCAGTTTCAGCATCAATCCTTCCAGTGAATAGGCAGGGTTAATTTCATTTAGGATTGACTGGCTTGATCTCATGCAGTCCAAGGGACTCTCAAGAGTCTTCTTCAGATTAGTTGTTTGTCAGCAGCTCAACTCCAGAAAAATAAACGACCCAATCAAAAAATGGGCCAAAGAACTAAATAGACATTTCTCCAAAGAAGACATACGGATGGCTAACAAACACATGAAAAGATGCTCAACATCACTCATTATTAGAGAAATGCAAATCAAAACCACAATGAGGTACCACTTCACACCAGTCAGAATGGCTGCGATCCAAAAATCTGCAAGCAATAAATGCTGGAGAGGGTGTGGAGAAAAGGGAACCCTCCTACACTGTTGGTGGGAATGCAAACTAGTACAGCCACTATGGAGAACAGTGTGGAGATTCCTTAAAAATTGCAAATAGAACTACCTTATGACCCAGCAATCCCACTTCTGGGCATACACACCGAGGAAACCAGAATTGAAAGAGACACATGTACCCCAATGTTCATCGCAGCACTGTTTATAATAGCCAGGACATGGAAACAACCTAGATGTCCATCAGCAGATGAATGGATAAGAAAGCTGTGGTACATATACACAATGGAGTATTACTCAGCCGTTAAAAAGAATTCATTTGAATCAGTTCTGATGAGATGGATGAAACTGGAGCCGATTATACAGAGTGAAGTAAGCCAGAAAGAAAAACACCAATACAGTATACTAACACATATATATGGAATTTAGGAAGATGGCAATGACGACCCTGTATGCAAGACAGGGAAAGAGACACAGATGTGTATAACGGACTTTTGGACACAGAGGGAGAGGGAGAGGGTGGGATGATTTGGGAGAATGACATTCTAACATGTATACTATCATGTGAATTGAATCGCCAGTCTATGTCTGACGCAGGATACAGCATGCTTGGGGCTGGTGCATGGGGATGACCCAGAAAGATGTTATGGGGAGGGAGGTGGGAGGGGGTTCATGTTTGGGAATGCATGTAAGAATTAAAGGTTTTAAAATTTAAAAAAAAAATTAAATAAAATAAAAAAAAATAAAATGAATTACCTGAAAAAAAAAAAAAAAAAAAAGAGTCTTCTTCAGCACCACAGTTCAAAAGCATCAATTCACTGGTGCTCAGTCTTTTTCATGGTCCAACTCTCACATCCATACATGACTACTGGAAAACCATAGCCTTGACCAGATGGACCTTAGTTGGCAAAGTGATGTCTCTTCTTTTTAATACACTGTCTAGGTTTGCCATAGCTTTTCTTCCAAGGATCAAATATCTTTTAACTTCATGGCTGTAGTCACTGTCCACAGTGATTTTGGAGCCCACAGAAACAATCTGTTATTGTTTCCATTTACCCCATCTATTTGCCATGAAGTGATGGGATGCCATGAAGTGATTTCTTGAGAAATCTGTATGCAGATCAAGAAGCAACAGTTAGAACTGGACATGGAACAACAGACTGGTTCCAAATAGGAAAAGGAGTATGTCAAGGCTGTATATTATCATCCTGCTTATTTAACTTATATGCAGGGTACATCATGAGGAATGCTGGGCTTGATGAAGCACAAGCTGGAATCAAGACTGCCGGGAGAAATATCAATAACCTCAGATACGCAAATAACACCACCCTTAAGGCAGAACGTGAAGAACTAAAGAGTCTCTTGGTGAAAGTGAAAAAGGAGAGTGAAAAAGTTGGCTAAAACTCAGCATTCTGCAAACTAAGATCGTGGCATCTGGCCCCATCACTTCATGGCAAATAGATGGGGAAGAATGCAAGCAGTGACATTTATTTTGGGGGGCTCCAAAATCACTGCAGATGGTGGCTGCAGCCATTAAATTTAAAAAAAAAATGTTAGCTCCTTGGAAGAAAAGCTGTGACCAACCTAGACAGCATATTAAAAAGCAGAGACATTAGTTTGCCAACAAAGGTTTGTCTAGTCAAAGCTATGGTTTTTCCAGTGGTCGTGTATGGATGTGAGAATTGGACTATAAAGAAAGCTGAGCACTGAAGAATTGATGCTTTTGAACTGCGGTGTTGCAGAAGACTCTTGAGAGTCTCTTGGACTTCAGGGAGACCCAATCAGTCCATCCTAAAGGAAATCAGTCCTGAATATTCATTAGAACTGATGTTGACGCTGAAACACCAATACTTTGGCCACCTGATCTGAATAACTGACTCGTTGGAAAAGATCCTGATGCTGAGAAAGATTGAAGGCAGGAGAAGAAAGGGATGATAGAGGATGAGATCTTTGGATGGCATCCCTGACTGGATGTACATCAGTCAGTTCAGTCCAGTTGCTCAGTCTGTCCAGCTATTTGTGACCCCGTGGACTGCACCTTCTTGATGAAGGTGAAAGTGAAAGACTGGCTTAAAATTCAGCATTCAAAAAAATGAAGATCATGACATCTGGTTCCATCAGTTCAGTTCAGTTCAGTTCAGTTCAGTCAATCAATCGTGTCAGAATCTTTGCAACCCCATGAACTGCATCATGCCAGGAATCCCTGTCCATCACCGACTCCCTGAGTTTGCTCAAACTTATGTCCATTGAGTCAGTGATGCCATCTCATCCTCTGTTGTCCCCTTCTCCTCCTGCTTTCAATCTTTCCCAGCATCAGGGTCTTTCAAATGAGTCAACTCTTAGCATCAGGTGGCCAAAGTATTCAAGTTTCAGCTTCAACATCAGTTCTTCCAATGAACATTCAGGACTGATTTCCTTTAGGATGGACTGGTTGGATCATCTTGCAGTCCAAGAGACTCTCAAGAATCTTTTCCAACATCACAGTTCAAAAGCAACAATTCTTCAGTGCTCAGCTTTCTCACTTCCATACATGACCACTGGAAAAACCATAACCTTGATCAGATGGACCTTTGTTGGCAAAGTAATATCTATGCTTTTTAATATGCTATCTAGGTTGGTCATAACTTTTCTTCCAAGGAATAAGCATCTTTTTATTTCATGGCCACAGTCACCATCCATAGTGATTTTGGATCCCCAATTTTTTTTTAATAAATGGAAATGAGTTTGAGTAAATTCTGGGAGTTGTTGATGGACAGAGATTCCTGGCATGATGCAGTTCATGGGGTTGCAAAGATTCTGACATGATTGATTGACTGAACTGAACTGAACTGAACTGATGGAACCAGATGCCATGATCTTCATTTTTTTGAATGCTGAATTTTAAGCCAGTCTTTCACTTTCACCTTCATCAAGGAGCTTGTTAGTTCCTCTTTGCTATCTGCCATTATGATGGTATCATCTGCATATCCATGGTTCTTGATATTTCTCCCAGCAATCTTGATTCCAGCTTGTGCTTCATCCAGTCTGGCATTTCTCATGATGTATTCTGCATATAAATTAAATAAGCAGGTGACAATATATAACATTGATTTATTCCTTTTCCAATTTTGAATCAGTCCATTTTTCAATGTTGGGCTTTCCTGGTGGATCAGATGGTAGAGAATTGACCTGCAATGCAGGAACCCTGGGTTCGATTCCTGGGTTGGGAAGATCCCTTGGAGAAAGGCATGGCAACCCACACAAGTATTCTTGCCTTGAGAATCTCCACCCACACAAGTATTCTTGCCTTCAGAATCTCCATCGACAGAGGACAGTCCATGGGGTCCCAAAGAGTCAGACATGACCGAGCAACTAAGCTCAGCACACAGCAAACAGCACACATCTTTCCATGTTAGGTTATGACTGTTATGACTGTTAGGTTATGCTTCTTGATGTGCATACAGGTTTCTCAGAAGGCAGGTAAGGTGATCTGGTATTCCCATATCTTCATTAATTGTACATGGTTTGTTGTGATCCATGCAATCAGAGCTTTAGCATAGTCAATGAAGCAGTAGGTGTTTTTCTGAAATTCCCTTGCTTTTTCTAAGATACAATGGGTGTTGGAAATTTGACCTGTGATTCTTCTGCTTTTTCTAAATCCAGGTTGTACATCTGGAAGTTATCGGTTCATGTAGTGCTGAAGCCTAATGACAGATTTTGAGCATTATCTTGATAGGGTGTGAGATGAATGCAGTTATACAGTAGTTTGAAGATTCTTCGGCATTGTCCTTTGGGACTGGAATGAAAACTAACCTTTTCCAGTCTTGTGGACACTACTGAGTAGTTCTAAATTTGGTGGTATATTTAGTGCAGCACTTTAACAGCATCATCTTTTAGGATTTGAAATAGCTCAGCTGGAATTCCATCACCTCTACTACCTTTGTTCATTGTGATGCTGAGAGAGTTAATTTCTAGGTATAATGATAAGAAGTCCAGGGTATCAGAGGAGAGGAGTAGGGTCTGGGGTTCTCAAGGAAAAGAAAAGGACAGCAAGTTTTTGTTTGTTTGTTTGTTTGTTTGCTTGTTTTTGTTTTTTTTTCCTTTAAGCCCAAAGCTGATGATTGCACAGCAAAATAACTCATCTTGCTCAAGGATATGTTTTCCCTTAAACTCTGTACCAAAGATTATATGACAACTATGTATCCCGTTTGAGGACATGTTTCTCCTTCTTGAGAACCTTCTGACTAAGCCTGTCATCTTAAAATGTGTATTATGGGAGTGGGTCTGGTAAGATCTTTCTATTGTTAGTCCTAATTTAATTTAAAATATAAATTGTGGGAGTGGATCTGTTAAGACCTTTACAATCTTGATATATTCTTTTGATTTACTGCTCCTGTGGCTGCTAAGTCGCTTCAGTCATGTCCGACTCTGTGCAACCTCATAGATGGCAGCCCACCAGGCTCCCCCATCCCTGGGATTCTCCAGGCAAGAACACTGGAGTGGGTTGTTGCCATTTCCTTTTCCAATGCAGGAAAGTGAAAAGTGAAAGTGAAGTCTCTCAGTCGTGTCCGACTCTTAGCGACCCCACGGACTGCAGCCCACCAGGCTCCTCCGTCCATGGGATTTTCCAGACGAGAGTACTGGAGTAGGGTGCCATTGCCTTCTCCATGATTTACAGTAATAACCAATTTAAAAAGTATAGAGCTTCCTTGCTAAGACTAGCAAAGGGGGCATTCTCTGTCCCCCTACTTATGACTATGTCAGAAGCTTTCTCTGTCCCATTTTATACTTTAATAAAATTCTGCTACACAAAAGCACTTGAGCGATCAAGTCTGGTCCATGGTTCTAAAGCTAAATCTTCTTTGGAGATCATGAATCTGACATTGTTCACCATAACCTCTCAATAGTCCAGCTGGAATTCCATCACTTCCACTAACTGTTCATTGTGATGCTTGCTAAGGCCCACTTGACTTTGCACTCCAGGATGTCTTCCTCTAGATGACTGATAACACCATCATGGTTATCCAGGTCATTAATACTTTATTTGTACAGTTCTTCTGTGTTTTCCTGCCACTTAATCTCTTCTGCTTCTGTTAGGTCCCTAACACTTATGTCCTTTATTGTGCCTTTCTTTGAATGAAACATTCCCTAGGCATCCCTAACCATCTAAAATAAATCTCTAGTCTTTCCCATTCTATAGTTTTCTTCTTTTTCTTTACATTGTTCGTTTAAGAAGCCATTCTTGTCTCTCTTTGGTATTCTTTGCAACTCTTCAGTCAGTTGATTATATCTTTCCTTTTCCTCTTTCCCTTTGCCTCTCTTTTCTCAGCTACTTATAATGCTCCTATTTGTAATGGATGTAATAGCAAACATTTTGCCTTGTTGCATTTCTTTTTCTTAGAGATGGTTTTGGTCACCGCCTCCTATACAATGTCATAAATCTTCGTCCATAGTTCTTCAGGCACTCTATCTATTAGTGCTAATTTTTTGAATATATTTGTCACTTCCACTGTATAATCATAAGGGATTTGATTTAGTTCATACCTGAATGGCTAGTGGCTTTCCCTACTTTCTTCAATTTAAGTCTGAATTTTGAAATAAGAAACTCATAATTAGTAATTTATGAGAAATCATTATTATCTGTTATGATAATCCTTACATCTTAACAATAATGTTTCCACAGTCCTGGAGTCGATTTACCAGTATACCAAAGGTTTTCACATATGCTACCTTATTTCCAATAACTAACAAAAGAAAAAAAAAAAGAGGAAAAAAGAAACCATGGTCAAGTACAAATAATTTCAAAAAACTAACCATTTTTTTTTCTTCAAAAGCTAGTTACTTAAAAATTTGGTAAAAATAAGTTGAAACAGTGAGCTAACTTACAACACTGAAAGTGTCAATTTTAAATGAGTTCTTTTTTTTAATTTTCCAATTTTTAGGAAGAAATTAAATAATCATGGTAATTAACAATGTTACAAAGCTAAAATGACTGCAGATTTAGATATATGTAGCTAAAGGATGTATTCTAAGCAAAAGCATCAGTTTGAAAGGCAACAACTGCAGTCACAGGTGTGTCCCCTTCTTGTTTTACCAGTTATTTTTGCCATGTAACAGCAATGCATTAATTCAACTTCATCAAATCATGGAGAAAAGGTAAATTTTATCAAACTTTGTTGATTTCTTCTTCAGAAATAAATTTTATCATAACAGTGATACAAAATTTATTCTGAATGGAAAACATGGTTGTTAAACTTGGAACACAGAAAGCTTGGGTAAAATATCTTTAGTCTCACCATTTTTCTTCTATTCTTTTCTAGTATCTCTTTTTGCCATGACTAGATCATGCCTTTGCAAACATAATGAGCAGTGCTGGGTTAGAACAACATGATTAGGCTAACTCCTGATCTAGACACACAAAACTAACAAACAGCTCCTGGCAAATTGGGCAAACTGCATACTTGTCTATTTCTCCTGGTATAGCCACAGGACCCTTACACATCTCTAGGCCTTCCTCCCAGTGACATCACTGAAGCTCTCAGGAACAAGATAAGCATAGCATGCAGGCCAACCAAATCAATGGGTAAATACACAGAAATATTGCTCATAGAGTTCTAATTGAGTTGATGACACTTAACTCTGACCTCTCAAATGTGCAGAGTCATTGAAAAGAGCCAAATGAAATATATCCATCAAGCTTTATGTCTCCATTCACAGCAGCACCTGAATTGCACCTCAGATCCACCATCATCCTGTATGATGAAGAGTGAAGAGGAGAGATGCCACAGTAAACCAGTGCAGATCAAGAAAGTATGGTCACTGAAGGACCCAGGAGAAATGAAAAGACCTGGTTCTAAAGAGGTCCTATCTAGACAGTGGACAAGGAAAACAAAGGGACTGATGCTGAGGAATCTCCCCTAGATACAAACTGTCTTTGTAGCTTGTAATACTCCCTCTATATGCTTCTAGGTTATCTAACAGTATGCTATTTTTACTTTGTATGTTTGGTTATTATTTTAAATCAGGGACAGTATAATCTCTCTGACCAACCTCAGTGCATAGCAGCCTGGAGCCAAAATGTTTTATTCATGAATGATGTCTTTTTTTTAATAAACTATAAAAATGTGAAACAATAAAAGTGATATATACCTAATAATGAGTGAACCAATAAACCCACCGGGCAACTTCGCTCTGCAAGTGGAAAAAATTGACTTTGTATAACAAATTGCAGAATTATTAATCCTGTTTGAAACCCTTTTTATATCACACCATTTACTTTAATTCTTACTAGTTTGACCATTATCATATATTATGCATTTTTCTTTGTACTTTTTGGGAGGGAAAGTGGCGACTAACATGTACTCTTGAACTTTCAAGGCCTTGGAGCAAGTTCAGGGGAAGGCCCTGGCCAGCTGGCAAAGGGAGGGGGAGGGAGGCCCCAGGCTGACAAAGATGCTTTCCACATCTTGATTGACAGAAACCTCCAGTTTTCCTCTGGAAGAATGTTTTTTCTCCAGGCAGGGTGAAAGAGAAGCAAACAGAAAGAAGCAGGTGCTTGCCTCCAGTGGCTTCCAGTATGTTTATCACTACATCTGCCAAAGAATATTCTTCTATAATTAAATAAATAAATAGAAATGATATCAAATCCCTGAAATTTTAAAGGAATTCTGAGAAAGAAAGCAACAATGTAGGTGTTGAGACCTATATTAGAAAGTTAGTCCCCTTGCAAAGGATTACCAGGGTTAGCGAGGGGGAAAAGGAACACTGAAAGCATACAATATTGCTACACTTGGAGGGAAGGTTATTAGCAATGCAAATATGAAACTACCTTATCTTGCATTAATAAATTAGGCTGAGAGAAATACAGCATACTCGATGGTTTCATATTAAAAATTTTAAACATTTTGAGAGACAAAGATCCCAACCACCTATTTTGGAAACCATTCTCAGCTGGAGCCTCAATCATGTACATCCTAGGTCCTAGTTTTTATCAAATACACGCTATAGTGAGCAATTCTGGACTCACCATCCCACATGGAGGAAAAACAGGGAATGATATTGGTATGGGACATAAGGGAGCACAAAATATGTGCTTGTTTCTCAGATTCTGAGGTAAATGAGCTATGGTAGGAGAAAGGGATAATTGGAAGAACATATTTCACTGTTTCCTTTGGGCATTTTCTGCACAGTAACATTGATGGCTACAGTCCTGAGGGGGCTGTCTTCTCAGCAGGGCACTGGAGAAATGACATCCCCTTTGATGGGTGTCCCCTTATTAGAAATCACTGTGCATCAGAAAGGATATTTCATACACTTGGAGTGGAAGAAGTAAACATAGCAAGATGAGCACAGGTGGGTTCTGTGAGGACTTTCTGAAACAAAGTCTTGAAATTATTGTTGTGCTGTAGTTCAAGACACCTGTACTGCATACTATGCAGGGAATAGGGTATGAAGGGATAATACAACTTCTAAAACCATCACTATTTAGACAGAGACAGCTCTGAATAAATTTCAGTTCTTCTGACTTGACCAAAGTCTTTCAGTATATTCATCACACTCTAGTTAATATATAAGGACGTTAGAATCTATTGACTCATTCAGTCATTGAATAAATATGTATTTACTTATTTATTTAGATTCTATTATGGACTCTGGGAAAACAATGTTTGCATCATATAATTTATGGTCTAATCAACAGCAAAACAACATATATTAAATAATATGTTAAGCACTGAAAAATATAATACTTCAAAATTAAAGCAAGAAAGGAGCTTGAGTATTACAGGAGGACTATTTTTTAATTAAATTTTTATTTTTACTTTATTTTACTTTACAATACTGTATTGGTTTTGCCATACATTGACATGAATCCACCACGGGTGTACATGCGATCCCAAACATGAACCCCCTCCCACCTCCCTCCCCACAACATCCCTCTGGGTCATCCCCGTGCACCAGCCCCAAGCATGCTGTATCCTGCATCGGACATAGACTGGTGATTCGATTCTTACATGATAGTATACATGTTTCAATGCCATTCTCCCAAATCATCCCACCCTCTCCCTCTCCCTCTGAGTCCAAAAGTCCGCTATACACATCTGTGTCTTTTTTGCTGTCTTGTATACAGGGTCATCATTGCCATCTTACTAAATTCCATATATATATGTGTTAGTATACTGTATTGGTATTTTTCTTTCTGGCTTACTTCACTCTGTATAATCAGCTCCAGTTTCATCCATCTCATCAAAACTGATTCAAATGTATTCTTTTTAATGGCTGAGTAATACTCCATTGTGTATATGTACCACAGCTTTCTTATCCATTCATCTGCTGATGGACATCTAGGTTGCTTCCATGTCCTGGCTATTATAGACAGTGCTGTGATGAACATTGGGGTGTATGTGTCTCTTTCAATTCTGGTTTCCTCGGTGTGTATGCCCAGAGTGGGATTGCTGGGTCATATGGCAGTTCTATTTGCAATTTTTTAAGGAATCTCCACACTGTTTTCCATAGTGGTTGTACTAGTTTGCATTCCCACCAACAGTGTAGGAGGGTTCCCTTTTCTCCACACCCTCTCCAGCATTTATTGCTTGCAGATTTTTGGATCGCAGACATTCTGACTGGTGTGAAGTGGTACCTCATTGTCGTTTTGATTTGCATTTCTCTAATAATAAGTGATGTTGAGCATCTTTTCATGTGTTTGTTAGCCATCCGTATGTCTTCTTTGGAGAAATGTCTATTTAGTTCTTTGGCCCATTTTTTAATTGGGTCGTTTATTTTTCTGGAATTGAGCTGCATAAGTTGCTTGTATATTTTTGAGATTAGTTGTTTGTCAGTTGCTTCATTTGCTATTATTTTCTCCCATTCAGAAGGCTGTCTTTTCACCTTGCTTATATTTTCCTTTGTTGTGCAGAAGCTTTTAATTTTAATTAGATCCCACTTGTTAATTTTTTCCTTTTATTTCCAGAATTCTGGGAGGTGGATCATAGAGGATCCTGCTGTGATTTATGTCAGAGAGTGTTTTGCCTATGTTCTCCTCTAGGAGTTTTATGATTTCTGGTCTTACATTTAGATCTTTAATCCATTTTGAGTTTATTTTTGGGTGCGGTGTTAGAAAGTGATCTATTTTCATTCTTTTACAAGTGGTTGACCAGTTTTCCCAGCACCACTTGTTAAAGAGATTGTCTTTAATCTATTGTATATTCTTGCCTCCTTTGTCAAAGATAAGGTGTTCATATGTGTGTGGATTTATCTCTGGGCTTTCTATTTTGTTCCATTGATCTATTTTTCTGTCTTTGTGCCAGTACCATACTGTCTTGATGACTGCGGCTTTGTAGTAAAGCCTGAAGTCAGGCAAGTTGATTCTTCCAGTTTCATTCTTCTTTCTCAATATTGCTTTGGCTATGGAGAATCTTTGATTGTGGGGTAAAAATTCACCAGAGACATGAAAACAGTGAGAGCATAAAACCAGCAATTTTTTGGAGACAAGTCTGCTAGCCAGAGGGAAGAGCACCATAGTGAAACAGAATGGAGCTGAATTTACTTGAGACTCAATTGACTTGGAAACTGGTATGGTTCTGCTGAGACATCGCGCAGAGGATAAGGAGAGAAAGTTGGAGAAAGCACAGGGCCAGAGCTTGATGAGCCTTGAAGGCAACTATTCAGTATTTGAACTTTATAGAAAGAGTTATAGAAAACCATGGCAACTTAGGGTCAGGGCATTAAAATGATCTGATAAAGGCTTTAAAAGAATTACTTGAGCTTCTCCTAACTTGAGTGTCAGGAGGCGAAGAATAAAAATGAGGAGACCTGTTAGAAAGGTAGTTTAGTCGTGCAGTAGAAAGAGAAAGAGATAATGGTGACTTGCATTAGAAGCAGCTATGTAATTGATGAGAAATGACTAGATTCAGGAGGTGTAATGGGAAAAATGAGCCTACATTATTTGTTTACCACATTGAGGTGGGAAGCGGTATAAGTGGTGAAGTTCACTTAAGCTACATTGAATGGTAATACTATTTATTGAGCTAAAGATGAACATGTTGGGGATCTAGAGAATATAGATTTTATCTTACATATGCTATGCTTCTGATTTCTGGAGACATCTAAGTAGATGACTTGCCCATGTATGAAAGAGCTGATTTTCATACATGGATAATAATAGATATTTCAGTAATATTTTATGTTATTGGCAGGATAATAAATTCAAATAAAGACAATCCATACAAAATATTTTTTTTTTAACAGACTACTCTAGTTACTTCACTAAATAGAATTCTCTATATCTGTAGTAAACTAGAGTGTTTTATCTTCTTTCTTCCTTTCTGTTTTGGAAGGTAGAACCAAGAAAGATGGAAAGAAACATGTTCAATAATGTGCTGTAACCTCTGTACACAATTCCCAGGAGACTGTCATTATAAAAGTATGTAAAACACAATGTTATACGTAGTACCACAAATGTCAGTGGAACTAGAAAAAAAAAATGGTTCATAGACTTTCAAGTTGCACAAGTACATTGTGGCTGATTAGACTGATGACAAATTCCGTGGACATGATCATCTATTTGCTGTGACATCACAGGTCTTTCAATGTCACTTAATTCCCACCTCCCATTCTCAGATAAATTTTTTACTTTCACTCATTTCTTCTGGGGTTTTATCATGTTCCTTCATTTGGAACATATTCCCCTGTCACCTTCTTCTGCCTAAATTTCTGTTTTATTTTTATGTATTTGGTAGTTTGGGTATGTTTTGCAGCTTTGGAATAATGGTCTTATTTTAAAATATTTTCTAGGTGTCCTAGCAGCCCAGTCCTCCTAAATGCTCCAGCAGTGCCCCTTATGTAGACTGTTTCTGTTGTGGCAAACTGATTAAGGTGAGCAGTCTGGTAGGTGTGACTGACTCCCATTCTGGTTGGTTCTTAGGGACCAATTTGGATGAAGGTTGCTGGCTGCTGGAGGGCAAGGTTAGGTCATGAGGCAGTGGGGTGCAGAACCCTTGGGGTCCTAGAGCTTGTGTTGGCCCACTGGTGAACGATACTGGGTCCTAAGGTGTTTGGCTGCAGGATCCAGTGTTCCTAGAGCTGCTGCCTACCCACTGGAGGGCAAGGTTAAGACCCAGAGTGCTCCAGGCCCCTTACTGGCCCAGTGTGGACAGAGCTCTGTCCCAGAATGTCTGGATGCAAAGCCCCAAGGGCCCCATTGTTGATGTCAGCTCTCTGGTGGGTGATGGTGTTTAGTCGCTCAGTCATGTACAATTCTTTTCAACTTCCTGGGACCTTAGCCTACCAGGCTCTGCTGTCCAAGGGATTTTTCAAGCGAAAATACTGGAGTAGGTTGCCATCTCTTCTTCCAGGGGATCTTCCTGACCCAGTGATCAAACTTGTGTCTCCTATGTTTCAGGCAGATTCTTTACCCTCTGAGCCATCTGGGAAGCCTAGTCCCCTGAAAGGATCCCAGGGCTAGTGCCAGCAATGAATGTGAAACCATGTCTTGGGCCTTCTTGTATACAGGGCTGGGTCTGAGGATGCCTTTGGGCTCAAGGGGTCTTAAGGTGGCCAGTGATCTTAAGACTGCTGGTGGTAGGGCCTGTATCCTTTCTTGGTCTTAGGAGGCCTAATACCTGTACCTATAGGCTGGTGGGTGGGGCTGAGTCTCAGTACTAATAAGCCAGAGATAGGATCCCACACTGATGCTCACCAGCACCCATGTCCATATGGTGAAACGAGCTCCCAAAATTGTGCCATCAGTGTCTCTGTCCCTAAGGTGAGCTCCAATTGACTGTTGCCTCTCTGGGAGACTCTCTCAACAGAAAGATCTGAACAAGGCTCCTTTCAAATGACTGTTTCTGTTCTAGATGCTGAAGTGTGTCAGATTTCTGTGTGCTCTTTAAGAGTGGAGTCTATTTATTCAGAGCCTTCTGGCTCTCCTAAAAGTAATACTCACTGGCATTCAAAGACAAGTCTGGAGGCTTGTCTTTCTGAATCAGTACTACTGGGCTGGGGGGCTCAGAATGCTTGTTTCTTCAAGAGAAATTCTACAACTGTAGTTACCCAGACATTTCTGGGTTGCCCATTCAGGGATGAAATTAAAAGAAGCTTACTCCTTGGATGAAAAGTTATGAACAACCTACATAGCATATTCAAAAGCAGAGACATTACTTTGCAAATAAAAGTCCGTCTAGTCAAGTCTATGGTTTTTCCACTGGTCATGTATGGCTGTGAGAGTTGGACTGTGAAGAAGGCTGAGTGCCAAAGAATTGATGCTTTTGAACTGTGGTGTTGGAGAAGACTCTTGAGAGTCCCTTGGCCTGCAAGGAGATCCAACCAGTCCATTCTAAAGGAGATCAGCCCTGGTGTTCTTTGGAAGGAATGATGCTAAAGCTGAAACTTCAGTACTTTGGCCACCTCATGTGAAGAGTTGACTCATAGGAAAAAAATGATGCTGGGAGGGATTGGGGGCAGGAGAAGAAGGGGACTACAGAGGATGAGATGGCTGGATGGCATCACTGACTCGATGGATGTGAGTTTGAGTGAACTCTGGGAGATGGTGATGGACAGGGAGGCCTGGCGTGCTGCAATTCATGGGGTCACAAAGAGTTGGACACGACTGAGCAAATGAACTGAACTGAACTGAACTGAACTCAAGGATATGGGTCTTGGCTATACCCTATCTCTTTTCCTACTCTTCCCATTTGTGATTTCTTCTTTATATCTTTCATTATGAAGATCTTTCTGTTAGTCTTCTGCTATTTCTCTTCAACAGTTGCTCTGTAAAAGCCAAAGTGTTAGTTTCTCAGTTGTGTGAGACTCTGCAACCCCGTGGACTGTAGCCCACCAGGCTTCTTTGTCCATGGGATTCTCCAGGCAAGAATACTGGAGTGGGTTGTCATTTCCTTCTCCAGGGGTTCTTCCTGACCCAGGGATTGAACCGAGTTTGGGTCTCCCATATTGCAAGCAGATTCTTTACCATCTGAACTACCAGGGAAGCCTAGTGTCTGTGTAAATAGTTGTGACTTATGTATGCCTGTGGCAGGAGGTAACTTCAGGGTCTTCCTCTTCAAACACCTTGGCTATTCTCCCTATGATCTTCCTTTTGTAGTTTTATGGAGGAAAAAATTCTTAGCACTGTTAATAGAAAGAATTTTGAAAATGCAAAGTGAACCTATTCATATAATAAGTAACATGAACGTAATTAAAAAGTGTTGAAAATAAGTACATATAGAAATAGTTTAAATTAGTTGATTCAACCGATATTATAAATAAAAAATGAAAACATGTACCAAGTGTCTTGGATTTGTTCCTAAGATGTTAGAATAATTTCAAATAAAATTTAATATCGGGTCTTTCAATATATAAAATTCTTCTCTGAATGGGGATTGGATTTGAAATTTTTTTGTCATTTTTCCTGTTATTATGTAGCACAGGGTAGCAATTAATTCTTGTGATTTTCATACCAAATAATCAGCATCTTTCTTAAGCCTTTTGCTTTCTGAAATATCCATCCCCTATCCCCAAGCTATTGTGTCCTCACCCAGTGTCATCTCTAGGTGAAAGTAAAAGAGATATTATTCAACTTTAATGTTTTTGTATCTCTTGTAATCTAATATTATTTATGATGCAAGGTTAGTCTGGCTTCTCAGAATGTATTTTCTAGGAAAGATGCTACAGCAAATATAACTAAGATGTACACAGCCTAGAAGACAGAGATTTACTCATTTTACTTTGAAACATTCATTTTTCAGATTTGGGTGATAGAAGCCCAAACACTTTCATTTTAATAACTGCTTTGAAAAGGTATTTGTTTAACGTTTATAGAGATACAGAGTTGAGGACGGCCTTCACTTTCACGACCTGCCAAAGATTTAAGGGTCTGAATCTATCCCTCCACAGGTTTCATTCTGTCATCCAATGGTCTTGTCTATCCCACTTTGGCCATAATCCAGATATCCTGAGACAGGGATAAAGCTGAACAATTTAAGGCAATGATCTTGCTCCTGGACAGATGTGGTTCAACGCCTTACACCAGCAGCTAAAGTTATTTATATATTTTCTCTGAATAGAATAGACAGTTGGCAAAATCACATGCATATTAATCTTGCATAGCACACACGCATATCTTTTCATGTGCAAGAGATATATTTTTAAAATCTTTGGTGCACCAAGCAAAGAATCATCCTACTGTATTCTTTAAGGCCTGCTGAGAAGTACTGAGTGACATATTAGATTTCTGAAGTTGTCAAGGGTGGGTAGGTACAAAGAGCTTATCCTGCTAGAAGGAAGAGGATATAATGCTCTATTGTTGCAGAAAAAGCAAAATGCTTTATGCTTCTCAAAGTTCCTAAGGGGATCACCATTAAACCCTGGAAATTATTTTTTATCTACATCATGAGAGGGGAGTTAGGGCAGAATGGTGTTTAATGTTTTTCCTTTCAGGAAAGTTTGTAGCATTTCAAAGCCTTTGGTGTCTCCAGTTTAAACTAAATCAGTACAGTCATAAAAGTGTACCTCCTCCTCCACAAACCTTCTCACCGACTGCTTTAAAACCTACTGCAGTGTATAACTAGAGAATTTAAGACATTTTATGTGTTTGGACAACGAACTTGAATGCAGAGCTTTACAAGGCTAGAAAGGTACATGAATTAATAACTTTATAATTTTATCAACTTGGTAAGAAAGGTAAAGATATGAACCAAGGTGAGAAAATGCATGACTGGCATTTAAATCCCTGATTTGGGATGTCCCTCTGACATGGAAATAAAGTACAGATGTAACTCACAGGGAAAAGAATATCTTGGTGTTATTTATGGATTAATTTCAAAACAAACTTTCTGAAACACTTTCTTCTGTTTAAACCACATTGTTTACACTCTGTTACTTCACACCAGTGGAGATATGCTTAATGGAATAGTGAAATATAGTCTTTTCCTTTTAGTTGGGAAATCTTTCCAACATCTCTAAAACACAGGATTTTGTTGGAGAGAGGCTTGTCTGCTTTCTGTTTTCCCTTCTGACAAACTGCCCTCCTGTCCATTTAGACGTGCCTACCCTTCTCCTTCCTCGTCCTCCCATAAAATACTTGCTGAACACGTGAACACATGTCATACCCCAGTTCCCACACCTTTCTTCATATCAGTTTCCCTCCACAGAGTTCCCTTCTCCCTGAAACTAACTCAACCTTGGCCTCTATCTGAGGTTTTCTTGTTGTTGTTGTTCAATTGGCCAGTCGTGTCTGACTCTTTGCAACCCCACGGACTGCAGCATGCCTGGCCTCCTTGTCCCTTGCCATATTCAGAAGTTTACACAAGTTCATGTCCCCTGAGATTTTCTTAATAGTAATCAAAGATACACACATCCAATATCTACTGGCTACCTTCTGTATTTATACTATGTGTCTATTTGCAATGTAGCTATTACAACATGCGATCTCAAATTATATATGCACTATGTATATATTATGTATATGTGGACTTCCCTGGTGGCTCAGATGGTAAAGTGTTGGCCCGCAATGAGGGAGACCTGGGTTAGATCCCTGGGTCGGGAAGATCCCTTGGAGTAGGAAATGGCAACCCATTCCAGTACTCTTGCCTGGAAAATTCTATGAACTGAGGAGCCTGATGGGGTCGCAGTCCATGGGGTTGCAAAAAGTCAGACATGACTGAGCGCCTTCACTATGTATATACATTATCTATATATTATATAAATCATTATTATATCTCCAAGCCAGGCTTGAGCAATATGTGAACCGTGAACTTCCTGATGTTCAAGCTGGTTTTAGAAAAGGCAGAGGAACCAGAGATCAAATTGCCAACATCCACTGGATCATCAAAAAAGCAAGAGAGTTCCAGAAAAAAACATCTATTTCTGCCTTATTGACTATGCCAAAGCCTTTGACTGTGTGGATCACAATAAACTGTGGAAAATTCTGAAAAAGATGGGAATACCAGATCACCTGACCTGCCTCTTCAGAAATCTGTATGCAGGTCAGGAACCAACAGTTAGAACTAGACATGGAACAACAGACTGGTTCCAAATAGGAAAAGGAGTGTGTCAAGGCTGTATACTGTCACCCTGCTTATTTAACTTATATGCAGAGTACATCATGAAAAACCATGGACTGGAAGAAATGCAAACTGGAATCATGATTGCTGGGAGAAATATCAATAACCTCAGATATGCAGATGACACCACCCTTATGGCAGAAAGTGAAGAGGAGCTAAAAAACCTCTTGATGAAAGTGAAAGTGGAGAGTGAAAAAGTTGGCTTAAAGCTCAACATTCAGAAAACGAAGATCATGGCATACGGTCCCATCACTTCATGGGAAATAGATGGGAAACAGTGGAAACAGTGTCACACTTTATTTTGGGGGGCTCCAAAATTACTGCAGATGGTGACTGCAGCCGTGAAATTAAAAGACGCTTACTCCTTGAAAGAAAAGTTATGACCAACCTAGTTGGCATATTCAAAAGCAGAGACATTACTTTGCCGACTAAGGTCTGCCTAGTTAAGGCTATGGTTTTTCCTGTGGTCATGTATGTATGTGAGAGTTGGACTGTGAAGAAGGCTGAGCACCAAAGAATTGATGCTTTTGAACTATAGTGTTGGAGAAGACTCTTGAGAGTCCCTTGGACTGTAAGTAGATCCAACCAGTCCATTCTAAAGGAGACCAACCCTGGGATTTCTTTGGAAGGAATGATGCTGAAGCTGAAGCTCCAGTACTTTGGCCACCTCATGCGAAGAGTTGACTCATTGGAAAAGACTCTGATGCTGGGAGGGATTGTGGGCAGGAGGAGAAGGGGACGACAGAGGATGAGATGGCTGGATGGCATCACGAACTCGATGGATGTGAGTCTGAGTGAACTCTGGGAGATGGTGATGAACAGGGAGGCCTGGCATGCTGCTATTCATGGGGTCGCAAAGAGTCGGACACAACTGAGGGACTGAACTGAACTGAACTGATTATTATTATATACTCTATATGATTATATAACTAGATAATTATATATATGTACATATATCCTTAGAGATATGGTGCTGGAGAAGACTTTTGAATGTCCTTTAGACAGCAAGGAGATAAAACCAGTGAATCTTAAAGGAAATCAACCCTGAATATTCATTGGAAGGAATGACGCTGAAACTCCAGTATTTGGGTCATCTGATGTGAACAGCTGACTTACTGGAAAAGTCCCTGATGCTGGGAAAGATTGAGGGCAAAAGAGAAGAGGGTGTCAGAAAATGAGATGTCTCAATGGCATCGCTGATGCAATAGACATGAACTTGGACAAACTTTGGGAGATGGTGAGAGACAGAGAGATCTGACCTGCTGCAGTCCATGGGGTCCCAAAGAGTCAGACATAACTAGACCATATATGTGTACATACATACATTAATATATATACACACATATATAATGCAGAAATATTAGGAGAAAAAGAGAAGAGAAAATTTTGTCGTTTATGTTCTTCATAGCAATAAGTCTGAGCAGTATCATGCTATACAATCAAGGACTCTGTTTCCAAGGCAAGGAAGCCAGGATCAGGGACATAAATTTACTTAGACGATGCAGAAAATGAAATAAAATCTAAAAAACACATACTGACATACACAGAAGCAAACCACATTTTTCTTGTATATGTTTTTAGAAAATGGAAATGGGAAAAAGTACTTAAGCAAATTGTGTTTAAGTTGTGTTATTAATGTATAGTTTCTAATATTCAAAGGCTAGAATCTTAGGTATGCTGGTCATCACCACCAAAGCACAATGACAGGAAGAGTTACTGAGAAGGGGGAAACAATGTGATTTTAGATGTGAGCCTCACTTTACATCTAGCCCAACTAAAGTTATAAAATGTGAGAAAAGCTGTGCGTGCTGATATTCGTAAGTCAGCTAGTTGATATAATTTTCTCATCATTGCATCACAGGGGATCCTAGATCAACAGTGCTTCTTGTGTCATAATATCCATAACATGGGGAACATGAAGCTAGCAAATGTGCTTCTGCCATTTTCACCATGCACTGAACTATGAGTGTGATTGTGTGTGTGTACATGGGATGAGGGATCAAACATGATTTTAAAATCTTTATTTACACAAACTTGAATTTACCCTAAGCCAAACAAAGGAAACTTTATTGGGCATCACTTTGTATTGTTAATCTTACTGACAAGAAAAGGAGCTATGCAAAATTGGAACAATCCTGGGGAAAATATGGTGCTTGAAAATTATCAGACTGCTCTGTGGCTTGAAGCAGAGCAAGACAATCTAAGCAGGGCTTTTGTCAGATGATATCTTCCCCTCCATAGAACATGTTATTTAGTTCAATTTTTGAAGCAAATCATGGAGAAATTGTCAAGTATGCCATTTGCCTTCATCTTGTAATAGTGTTAGATTATTGTGAGCTCAGATGGCTTCTATTCACATGCCTTGGTCACCATCATGGATGTCCTACCAGAAAATATCCATTTCCTTTTGAAAAAGATGCTTTGGGGAAGGTTATATTGGTGATGGAATTCTTCTGGAACTGTCTAAGAAAAGTATTTCTTTTTATTGATTTCTCTGCAGGCAGGAGTTTTGCAGATAGCTGTAAACATTGAGGAACAGTTTAGGAATTACTCTTTAAAGGATCTTACTGGTGCTCCTTGATACAGATTGCCCCTCCTTTTGCAAAGTGAGATTTGAGAACCTTTACTTCTTTTGTTAATAGTTGCCTTGGTTTTGTACATCTTGGATTTACCAAAACCAGATTCATCAAAATTTGTTTTCATCAAGGGTAAAGTTGGCATCAGTTAATTGTCTGAGGTGACATATCGGTTTGTATGTCAAAGATCATGTGAAAACGTTAATGTTTTTTACTCAGGCAAGTTTAAAAGTAATTGAAGTTCACTTATCAATTAATGTAATTGCATCTAGTCTTTTATTTCATAATTTTTATATTTTTTTTCAAAAATCTCTATGTCTTAATAAGATAAGAGGATATATGTACAAATTAAAGCTTAAAATGACAGTATTTTTGGCAGAAAGTAAAATAAATATTTGAGTTCATATTCATATATTATAAATGCTGGTATGCATTCATATTTTTGAATAAATTAATAAATGAGAAAGAAAAGGCAGCTTTTCTCTAGAGCAGAATTTCATTAAAAAACAAATAGTGAATCACTATAAGACAAGCATCATAGTAAAATTTGTCACAGATAATTTCCAATAAATTATTTTAAAATTAGTGGGTTAACATTTAAAATGAAAAAGTATACACATTATCAAAGTAACTTTCCCAATGTACTTATAAACTATAGTGACAAAGATGGTAAATTTAGAGAAAAGAAACCAGAAGACATCACTTTAATCATATGATCACAGTTAACATCCCAAGGAGTAAGGCATAAATCATGATCTCCCTTATATGATATATTGAGAAGGACACAACATAATTCCTAGGATATTGCTGCTGAAAATGCATGATCTCATCCCAATTAGGATAAAATATCAAATAAATTCAATTTGAGAAACATCAACAAAATAAGACAAAGAAAGGCTGTTGAACCTTAAAGATTGAGTACATTAAGGGAAAATATTGGTAAATGTGATGTGGGATCCTGAATAGACTCTTGAAATAGAAAAAGGGCAGTAGAAGAAAAACTGGTAAAATTCAATAATGTATGTAGTATAGTTAATCGCATTGTAGCAATTCTTATTTTACAAATTTGAAAACTGTGCACTGATTATATAAAATATTCATATTAGAAGAACCTGAGAAGGGATAAATTGGAAATCTCTGTAATCTTTTGCAAATTCTTTTTTAAAGATTCAGTATAAGGTAGCCAAAAATGTTCATTTGACTTAAACTGTTAAAGAAAAAAGTTTATAATTGTGTATGTCCGTCTGCATGTGTGTACTATAAACCATCTACCAACAGACAATTTACATCTGTTTCTATTTTACTAGGGAAATGTTCTTATCTTTTAACATTAAGATTTGCAAACTTGATCCTGAAATTTTTAAAATCACTTCTCTAAAAAATTAAGATAATCCAGTTCCTTGTTTGGTTTTATAAAACAACTATTTACATCTTCCAACACCTCCTCATCTTTTCCTCAGCCCTTAACCTTTTCTCAAGTAATGTCCTCTGCCTCATCTTTTGAATTACTGAACCTAGCCCAAGGTACAAACTATGGGTCAATTTTATTTTATTTTTTAGATTTCTGTGGATATAAGTCTAAAAGAAAAAAAAAAAAAAAAAGCTTTGAGAGAAGACCAAATGTGTTCAAAAGAAATATTTTTAGTGTCATGAAGCAAGAAAATTCAACTGGTAATCCAACCTAGACTACAGTGTTGGCTCTATCTCTATTTTCCATTCGAGAAAGTCTCTTAGGCTTTTCTACTTTATCACTTTCACGCATTGGAGAAGGAAATGGCAACCCACTCCAGTGTTCTTGCCTGGAGAATCCCAGAGATTGGGGAGCCTGGTGGGCTGCCTTCTATGGGGTTGCACAGAATTGGACACGACTGAAGTGACTTAGCAGCAGCAGCAGCATGCAACTGCCAGCATCTTGTAACTCTGCAAAGCTCTAGTTTCCTGTTTGTTAAGCAGGAGCAGCATTTAACTTGCAACATTATTGTGAATACAACATGAGAAATGAGGGGAAAAGCACAGCGCTCGGCAGTGGTGAGTGATAAGTAACAGTTGTCAACATCTCCATTTAATAGTCTAAAAAAAAAATAACTAAGAATAAAATTAATAAGGCTGGGACCACTTTCTAATCGGTCTTCAGGTACATTTGGCAATACTTGGCTGACTGTAAGAGGACAAGCAAACAGTATGGTGGTAGTGGGTGAGTTGCTAAGTCTTGTCCGAGTCTTGCAACACCTTGGACTGTAGCCCACCAGGCTCCTCTGTCCATGGGATTTTCCAGGCAAGAATACCAGAATACCAGAGTAGGCTGCCATTTCTTTCTCCAGGGGATCTTCCTGTCCCCAGAATCAAACCCAAGTCTCCTTCATTGTTGCCAGAATCTTTACTGACTGAGCTACAAGGGAAGTCTTCATATGGGGATGTATCAAAAAGGAAGGGTGCTCAACATTCGGATGAATACGCTTCTGTGTCCAGTTTCTAGAAAAATTAGGGAGTGAATGGGGTCCACCCCCACTTTTATGTGGTCAAGCTGTCATAGCAATCTTTTTGGATGTGGCTACATGTAGTGTCTTAGTCCCCATTTTAGTCATTTTCAATACTGGAATCAAGAGATTAACCTTGAGTCAGGCTACTGTGGCCAACATCACTAGGTCATCACTGACCATGTTGGGTGCCTCCTTAAAGGTTTTATCCTCATAGTCTATCTTGTCTGGTGGAGGGTTACCTGATCCCCTGTTGTACAGTCCAAAATGACAGCAGCTGCCCTATAGAATTTAACATCCTGGAAATAACCCACTCGTTGACTGATACTTACCTTAGACAGCAGTCTTTCTTTAATGTCTATCCCAGTAAACAAGAGCTCTCATTCGAAAATTATGAAGAGGCTGTTTAAAAAATAAATGTTGTTGAAGGGTAACTTTGACCTACTAGTGATAACGCTGGTGTACATGAATTCTTTAAATTATTTTGCCATGTCTGCATGTGGCAGTGCAGCCTCTAGGGTGTGAGATAAATTACATGGTGTGTTTTCCAGTCACAAATTCATAGGTACATAACTCACATGGCCCCAAAGGGATAGCTTGGATGGCCACAACAGCCATAGACTGTGCATTTAGCCAGAGGAGTTCAAGAATTTCTGAGAGTTTTGCTAGTTATTCCCTGCTTAAGAATGCCTTTGGCTCTTTCAACCTTTCTAAAAGATGGTTGTGAGGTGGTACATGGTGGTGGTCATGGTGGTCAGCACAGTGTAGTTTTTGAATAAGAAGAAACACTTAGCAGATTTCTCCTACAATAGTTACTGAATACTTTGTAATTTCATTAGTTGGTATAAAAGTCTATCTGCTCCAAGCTGGAATCATAAAGCAGCTTTTTAGCAAAGATGAGGGCTATAACTTCACTATAACTCCTGCATAGCTTGCATTTGAAGAGCTTACTAAGCCATGGATTAAATGATTAAAAAGTCAGGTAAGCCAGAGTTGTAGATCCTGAGGAGGATTGTAAGATTTTCACCGACTAGCTGTCTGACTTTCACATGCTTAGGAAATCCCTAATACTATCCTAGAACCAAGGTTTAAATTCACAGATGGAGGACACTTGAAGCTAATGAACTGAGTGGACCTTAGAAGGAATTAGCAAATGAAAGTGGCAGGAAATTTGTGAGGAAATGGTTCAGGGACTAGAGGGAGATGTGGACCTGAAGTGTCAGAAGTGCAGCGGAGTATGAAGTGCACAGGAAGGTAGGGTTCTAATGGGGAAAGTTGTCCTTTCTTTAGTGATATCAAAATCTTATCTGACTGTGGCCAAAGAATCTTTTAGAGAAGCTAATTTGAGTCAGAATTTCACTTAGAAACTTCAAGGTACCAATTAAAAATTTTCCCACCAGACTGACTATTTTATTCCCCCTTTTCCTAAGACACCTCTCAAATGAGTAACTTTTGTTACATCAAATGTTCCCCAAAGTGGTATTAGAGACCCAGTTTACTAACATTTGCTAAATGACATTGGCGAAACTCTGCCATTTGGAGAAATAGGCACAAGAGTTCATATTGTAAAAGTACATATGGGAAGATAAGAGTTTCTTCAGAGGCAGAGAAGCTTTAGATTAAGGAGACCCCATGAGATGTGGTCACAGTCAGTAGAAAGTAGTTGTTTGTGCATTTTGTACCTCAAACCTCTAACATTAAGGTTAGTTACATGTAAACACAAATTTGAAAAGTTGTACCACATTCCCACCAATGGAAAAACAAGAATAATCCCTCTGTGTGAGGCCAAGCTCTCAGGATGAATAATCAAGATATAGGGGAATCTCATCCAATTTTGTTGGCAACTAAGAGCAAAGTGTGTTGCCCTCAGATTACATAGGTCTGGAGAAAATCACAAACTTCTCAGCCCGGGAAGCTAGTTGGAAAAACAGACTTGTACCTTGAGGTTTCCCTCCTTATAACTAAACAACATTTAAAACTAATACAAGCAGAGTTAGATCACCAAGTATGTGAACCAAAAAGGGGACTTCTAATAAGTGCAAAAAGCCAGAAATGAACAAATGAACAAAATACCAGAAGAATTCTTAGACAAAGAGGGTGGACCCATTAAAGAAGGCTTACTCCTCTGTGCATTGAGAGAAGCAGCTGAAGCTCAAGAGGCCTGGGTAGGATTAGTTCCTGCTCAAGAGCCAAAGTCCACATCATAGGTATATCTGGTGTGTCCAAATGTGGCACTGAGATAACTGTCAAAAAAAAAAAAAAAAAAAGAAGCTTAGTCAGCAACAAAATTAATGAAGGCTATTTATTTGTAAACTTACTGCTGGGGTCCCTGTCTTCCTTCAATTTTGTTTCAGCAGGGATTCAAAGGTGTTAGAAGAGGGGGTACATTCTATAGACCGGGAAAGAAGAACTACTGAGATAGTCTCTGATTGTCAAGTGTTCTGTTACACTGGAATTTTTAGAAGTGGGAGATTTTTTTATTGTTCTTAGGAACATGTGATTGTCCTTAGGATCCAAGAGACCAAGCTCATTGGAGGAAAAGATTTCAAAAGAGGAAAGATTGTTCAGTGTTAGGGTAGAGGGTTTTCTGTGTTTAAACATTTCCTGGAATAAGCAGGGGTTGCTGGTGTTTTTTACACTGTCATAATAGTCTTTACTGCGGTAGTATCTGTGATGTTGGTGTTTGGCAATTTCCTTCTATCCTATTACTGCAATATTATATGCAGTTTTAGAAGAGAAATGTACATCCAGAATTTTAGCTCTTTCACTGATGAGAATTAGAACAGATTTCTCCTTATTTTGGCGATATGCTTTCTCTATATGATGAATTTGTCATATCCTCTCTAAATTAATGTCTTCCTTTGTTTTCGCTTTCATCTGAGTAGAAGATGATGATACTCTCTTAGGATATCTGGTGAGAACTTGTCTGTATCCTAGGAGCTTGATCAGACTTTTCAAACAGCAGTATTACTGAGTACTGAGAGATCCAGTGGCCACAGCTACTTGCCTGGATGGCTTCCAGCCCACTTCCAATTAAAACCAACCTGATCATAAATAAGAGACTAAGGTTTGCTAATGTGTTCACTAAATGCTCCATCTTAAAATGATGTATTCTGGAGGCTATATTTCTTGGACGGCATATGCCTTTACTGAATGATGAAGCCCCCAAGTATAGTGTCATACATGATTTATTCATAGTACTATTTTATTATCATAATGCATTTATTATCTACAATAATAAATCTTTTATTTTGTTTTTTCCTGAATAAACTGAAACTTGCTTAAGCCACTTCCTCTCACAATATTTAACTTAATGCCATCTATACTTGGCAAAGAACCATACATGGGGTAAAAATAGTTTTTTGAACTTTTTGTTACTTTTTCTCCCATACTAATTTTAGATAATTGGCTTCTTCCCCTTATTCAACCTGATAAAACCAGTGACTATCTTTAACATTTTTTTTTCTTTACACTATTCAGCTACAGTATTCTTTTGTTTTTCATCTCCACAGTTGAATTCTGTACCTCTATTGTGTCTCTTTGGAAACTAGATTTCTACAACCAAAGTTGAAGCAGAAACTAACCTTGATGGGGTTTCACAGAAGTGAAAAAGGGTATATAGACTTTTTTTTTCTCATTGAGAATCCCAAATTTTTACTTGCTATTCTGTAAGCTTAAGATTTTATTTCCTTTAAAATACAAAGGCTGAGTAATATTCCATTGTGTATATGTACCACAGCTTTCTTATCCATTCATCTGCTGATGGACATCTATCTAGGTTGCTTCCATGTCCTGGCTATTATAAACAGTGCTGTGATGAACACTGAGGTACATGTGTCTCTTTCAATTTTGTTTTTTTTCAGTGCGTATGCCCAGCAGTGGGATTGCTGGGTCATAAGGCAGTTCTATTTCCAGGTTTTTAAGGAATCTCCACACTCTTCTTCATAGTGACTGTACTAGTTTGCATTTTTGTATTCCCTCCAACAGTGTAAGAGGGTTCCCTTTTCTCACACCCTCTCCAGCATTTATTGCTTGTAGACTTTTGGATCGCAGCCATTCTGACTGGCATGAGATGGTACCTCATTGTGGTTTTGATTTGCATTTCTCTGATAATGAGTGATGTTGAGCATCTTTTCATGTGTTTGTTAGCCATCTGTATGTCTTTGGAGAAATGTTTGTTTAGTTCTTTGGCCCATTTTTGGATTGGGTCATTTATTTTTCTGGAATCAGTTCTGATGAAGTGGATGAAACTGGAGCCTATTATACAGAGTGAAGTAAGGCACAAAGAAGAACACCAATACAGTATACTAATGCAGCATATATATGGAATTTAGAAAGATGGTAATGATAACCCTATATGCAAGACAGCAAAAGAGACACAGACATAAAGAACAGTCTCTTGGACTCTGTGGGAGAAGGCAAGTGTGGGATGATTTGAGAGAACAACATTGAAACATGTGTATTATCATATGTGAAACAGATTGCCAGTCCAGGTTCAATGCATGAGACAGGGTGCTCAGGGCTGGTGCACTGGGATGACCCTGAGGGATGGGATGGGTAGGGAGGTGGGAGAGGGGTTCAGGATGGGGAACAGATGTACACCCATGGCTGATTCATGTCAATGTATGGCAAAAACCACTACAATATTGTAACATAATTAGCCTTCAATTAAAATAAAGAAATTAAAAAAATAAAAATAATAAAATACAAAGGCTACTTGAAGAAGTAATGGTTTAAAAGAAAGCATAACATTAAAAATAAGGAAGGTTTTGGAAGGAGAGAGCACATTGAAAGGGAAAGTTTGTGAATAGAAAGTAATAACAAAAGGAGAATTTAAAGTCTGGGGCTTCCAGACTTGAATTTCCTTGATATCAAAATGGTTTCAGGGGCTTGACCCACTTCTTTTATTTTAAATTATATCACTTAATTATTGACCAATTGTTCAACAGTTATTTACATCAAACTCTATCCTTTTTCCTTTTTCCTAATTTACTTTTATTGGAAGATAATTTCCTTACAATATTGTGTTGGTTTCTGCCATACATCAACATAAATCAGCCATAGGAATACATATGTATCCTCTCTCGACCCTCCTTCCTACCTCTCACCACATTTCATCTCTTTAGGTTGTCACAGAGCACCAGACTGAGGTCTCTGCACCACACAGCAAATTCCCGGCAGCTATCTATTTTACACATGTTAATATAAATATTTCCATGCTACAATCTCAATTTGTCCCACCGTCTCTTTCTCCCACTGTGTCCACAAGTCTGTTCTTTATATCTGCATCTCCATTGATTCCTGCAAATAAGTTCATCAGTACCATCTTTCCAGATTCCATATATATCCATTAATATGTGATATTTGCTTTTCTCTTTCTGACTTCACTCAATATACTAGGCTCTAGATTCATCCACCTCATTAGAATGGACTCAAATGCATTCCTTTTTATGGTTAAATAATATCCAATTGTATATATATATATATATATATATATATATATATATCACAACTTTTTTATCCTTTCATCTTTTGATGGACTATTCCATGTCCTAGTTACTGTAAATAGTGTTGCAATAAACATTGGGGTACATGTACATTTTTCAATTGCAGTTTCCTCAGGGTATATGTCCAGTAGTGGGATTGTTGGGTCATACAGTAATTCCTAGTTTTTTTAAGGAATGTCCATATTGTTCTCCATAGTTGCTGTACCAATTTACATTTTTTTTCCACCAATAGTGCAAGAGCATTCCCTTTTCTCCAACCCTCTCCAGCATTTGTTGTTTGTAGATTTTTTGATAATGGCCATTCTGACCGATGTGAGGTAATATCTTATGGTAGTTTTGATTTGCATTTCTCTAATAATGAGTGATATTAAGCACCTTTTCATGTGTTTATTAGCCATCGGTGTGTCTGCTTTGGAGAAATGTCTGTTTAGGTGTTCTGCCCATTTTTTGATTGGATAGTTTGTTTTTTCTGATATTGAGCTCTGTGAGCTGCTTGCATATTTTGGAGATTAATCCTTTGTCAGTTGTTTCATTTGCTATTATTTTATTTGGTAAAATCTTGTATCAGATTATTTCACTGCTTCATCTCTGCTTTTTGTTTGCCAAATTCATCACTTTAGGGAGAATGCACGTACATTCAGTTTTATTTCTAGGTGGGGACAATAATATCTTATTCACAAAACAGTAATGATTTACGAGTAAAATAGGACAGGTTCCAAACTCCTTACCCTTTACACAAGGTCTTTCAAATTCAGATTTGTAACTTGCCTTCTAAATCCTATTTCAGATTACACTCATTCTAAATTTTCACTTGAACTCACAACACTTGTCACAATAGTCTAATCAATGATAGTTCACCTTTATCCCATTTTATGCTATCACATGTTTTAATATCTTCTATTGTTACATATTCAATTTTATCATCTTTCTAAGTAAACTATATTAGGATATCACTTTACATGTCTTATCATTGCCAGAATATAATTTGCATGTCACAGATTATCTCTATTTTAATGTGTACATACTACACATTTATCTGTTGGATGAAAAAAAGAATGTGTATATTTATAAATGAGAATAAATGCATTTAATTGTTTTCCAAAATGTCCTCTAACTAAAATTTAAAATATTCTAATATAGCATTACCTACTTTTCTCTCTGAATTAAAATTTAAAACATTACACATATATTTTTATTTTTTTTATTTTTTTATTTTTATTTTTACTTTATTTTACTTTACAATACTGTATTGGTTTTGCCATACATTGACGTGAATCTACCACGGGTGTACATTATAAATGTTGGTAGGGCAATAATTATGTTAAAAAAATAATAAACTAATGAAATGGCCTAAGGTGGGCTTCCCTTGTAGTTCAGATGCTTAAGAATCCATCTCCAATGCCAGAGACCCCAGTTTGATTCCTGGGTTGAGAAGATACCCTGGAGAAGGGATAGGCTACCCATTGCAGTATTCCTGGGCTTCCCTGGTAGCTCAGTGGTAAAGAATCCACCTGCAATGTGGGAGACCTGGGTTCAATCTCTGGGTTTGGAAGATCCCCTGGAGAAGGGAACAGCTACCTACTCCAGTATTCTTGCCTGGATAATTCTGTCTATTGTATATCCATGAGGTCACAAAGAGTCAGGAATGACTGAGCAACTTTCACTCAAATTCAGTAAGTAAAAATCACTAACAGTCAGAAATTCTTACTACTAAGAAATAAAATATACTTTCCTAAATTTAAACTACTAAGATCATACTGAGTCAAACTGAGGTGTGTTGATTGATTCTCCAGCTGTATGCTAGCATGCATATATGGCATCATGGAACATAAAACCTAAGGGTCTTTACTCTAGGCCTGAGTCCTTTAGTGATCAGTACTTCTCATGCAATTGTTTTCCCTTAAGTCCTTACTATGGATTATATTTGACAAAATCAATGATTAATTTTATTTAAAACAGCTCTGATCAGCTAATAGGGAAGAATTGTACTCCTATTTTACAGATCAGGAAATAGACACAAAGAGATCAAAGTCACTGGTCTGACTGTCATAATCATTGCAACCATTCCCCTAAAACAGACTCGTTATTTGTTCTATCTTGTCATTCTTCTTGACATTTTTTTGGAGCATTGTTTAGTTCCCAGACCAGGGATTAAATTCATGCCTTTAGCAGTGAAAGCATGGAATTCTAACTACTGGACTACCTGGGAATTCCCTGCTTGACTTTCTAGGAGGAATTGTATTCATCTTGGGACCAAAGGAGAAGATTCAACTAATAGAGGATTTAACAAAACTAAGAATGGAAACTGCCCACCATGACTCTTATTAAAGAAAGGTAAAAATATTGTAGTGCTTTGTTTGTCTCACTTTGAATATATTTGTGGGAAATGTTCAGTTTCCAGCTGTTGGCCACCTAGGAAAGACCCAGTGACTTTCTCACAGTGAACCATTGTAAACTTATCGGATATCAGGAGCAAGATGGAATGAGGAAGACAATTCTGCTGCAGCAAAAGTGATATAATATAATTTGAAGACAATGTGAATGATCTTTTTTTCTTTGAATCAGTCATGCAACTGTTCCCCTCTATTAGTGCATGTAATTGAGGGCAGAATGTATATGCAAAGAATGACTATTTTAACACTGAAATTCAAATTTTCTCAAGTTATGCTGTTTGGGGAATAGAATGCAATAGCTACATATAGTCACCGAAACATGTATAATAAAGAACAGCTAAAGACAATTAGATTTAATGACTTAATTTGGCCTTCCAGAAACGTCTCAGTCCAAAGTACTCACTGCTTCCAAAAGCATATTGAGGAACTGGAAGTAGCTGGCCTATAGCAGTATTATAATATAAAGGAAGAGCAAATTGACTCTATTCAGGTTTAAAAATATGACCCTAGTCCATAAACATGTTTAACTATTTATGAAACTTTTGGTCAAATATTCTATGCATCTATCTATCCTCTTACCTTCAGGTTATGAGACATCAACTTCTTGCTCTTTACTTATTACAACTAGGTTAACACTCTTTCAAGTCAAGAACATTGTGGATAAAAACTCTTATAACACATGAAAATAATTAATTATAATTTAGTCAAGAGAACTATGCTTTAAACAAAGATTCTTCTACCCCTCTCAAAATCAGAGAGATTTATTTATGTTTTCTTGATTTAATTGGCAAGTTCCATGGTGCTTCAAAAGTTTAAAAATGAAAGGAAAATAAAAGAAAATGCAAGAGCTCAAGGATGATTTTTTGCATAACTTCACACAACAAGCAGGTGTTTGTAAGATCAATTTACAACAGGGACCACACTATCCACCTAGCTTGGATATCTTCCAACCCACTTCCAATTAAAACTTACCTGATCATAAATAAGAGATAAAAGCTTGCTAGCCAATACAGTAAATAATAGATCTTAAAATAATGTATTAGGGGGCTGTTTAGAGACAGTAAATGAATTCCCATTAGGTTAGAAAATGTTAGAAGAAGATTTGAGGTCAGGATTCCCAGGAAGCCCATAGAATATTACCTTTTTCAGCATTGACTCTGATATTTTACAGTGTGAACTGTGAATTACTAAAAAGTTTACAATGCAGGCTGTGCCTGTCAGACACCACAATCAGGTGGATATTTTTCAGTCCCTATGAAAGTTTTAATAAATGTAGCTCTCTGGCAGCAAACGATTTGGAATGCGCATGAATATTGTGGTCAAGTTTGACAGGAGGCCTGGACAGGCTAGCTGCTATAGACCAGGGCATCCTGCACAATTACACCCCTCCCATTCAAAACAGAAGTTCTTATGGTTTTCATAGAGGAATTTTGGTTATGATAAAGACCTAGAGAAGAAATTTAGGCAAAAATCTGCCTCCTTTCATATACTGGAAAATATAGTGGAAACTGGAGGAACAATGAGTATCAGAAGGAAGGAGCAGAAGGAAAGTGAGATCTTACAATATCCATCCTTCCTGTTATGGGTTGAATTGTGTTCTCCAAAAAGATATGTTGAAAACCATAAGCCCAGTGTCAGTAAATGAGACCTTATTTGGAAACAGGGTCTTTCAGAAGTGATCAAATTAAGACAAGGTCACAAAAGTGGGTCTTAATCCAATCTGACAGGTGGGCTTACAAAAAGAGGGAAACTTGGACACAGACTCAAAGGGAAGGTGGTTATGTGAAGATGGGGAAAAAGATTGGAGTTATGCTGCCACAAGAAAAAGAAGGCTTGGGGCAATCAGAAGCTGGAAGAACAAGGAAGAATTTCATCCTAGAGCTTTTACAGAGAGTTTGTCTCTGGTAACACCTTGATTTCTTACCTCTAGTCTCTGGCACTGTAAGGCAATGCATTTATGTTACCTTAAGCCATCTATTTTACGGAGAAGGTGATGGCACCCCACTCCAGTACTCTTGCCTGGAAAATCCCATGGGTGGAGGAGCCTGGTAGGCTGCAGTCCATGGGGTTGCAAAGAGTCGGACATGACTGAACGACTTAGCTTTCACCTTTCACTTTCATGCATTGGAGAAGGAAATGGCAACCCACTCCAGTGTTCTTGCCTGGAGAATCCCAGGGATGGGGGAGCCTAGTGGGCTGCCATCTATGGAGTTGCAGAGTCAGACACGATTTAAGCAACTTAGCAGCAGCAGTAGCAGCGGCAGCAGCAAGTCATCTATTTTATGCTATGTTGTTATGGTAGCCCAAGGAAACTAAAGCAACTCTTTAAAATTTAGAAAAGACTTCAGCAAGACCAATTCTCCTTGATTAAAGCATTTCAAGCCATCTTTCTAACACCGAAAGACTTGGTAGTGACACTGCTCTAGAAATATTTTAACAACAGATCACCATCAAAAAACATTCTGGCTTTATGCCTTTATTTAAAGAGGTGTTGCTCTTTCATCTTTTTCCAATAGGACTTGACAATTGAAGGCGAAAAAGCCAGTTCCTTTCAAATGAAGAGAATGTAATACAAGAAATATGTACGCAAAGAAACAGGTTATAAGACCTAAGATGCAGTTTAGAGGATGGTGAGGCAGTTTATAAATCAGCAGTAGTGGAATATTGCTCTTAACTTTAGACCTAATGAAACAATTGAATTGATGGTACTAAAGCTGTTGTTACCCAGTTGAAGCCAGAACCACAGAGATCCTGCCTAGTAGAGGCTGGAGCTATGAAGAGCAGAGATACTCTGAGAGCTTCCTTCCTCTCAGCTATCCATTCCTGGCTAGTGCCTCCTATTAGGTAAACCTACCCTGATAAGTTTAGAAATTGCAGTCTGCAGTGGAAGAACCCATAAGAATGAAGTGGTAGGACCAAATCATGAAGAATCCAGGGACTGTGGTTTGTATTCTGGAGTTTATTATACCCATCATGGGTTAATCATTTAATAATCTAAGCAGGGACATCAAGTGACCTGAAATAAACTTTTAAGATGTATTGAGGAAAAATATACAGTAAAAACATTATGAATTGAAACAAACAGATTAAGTATCAGGTATTGCAATTACAGGTCTTCCCAGGTGGCTCAGTGGTAAAGAATCTGCCTGCATAAAAGAAAATGATGGTAGATAAAACTAGGATGCGAAAAACAAACAAACAAACAAACAAACAACTAGGATGCTTTGCTGTTGCTATTCAGTCACTAAGTCATATCTGACTCTTTGGGACACTATGGACTGCAGCATGCAGTCTGGCTTTCCTGTCCTTCACTATCTCTCAGAGTTTGCTCAAACTCATGTTCATTGAGGCAGTGATTCCATCCAACCATCTCATGTTCTGTTGCCCTCTCCTTCTGCCCTCAATCTTTCCCAGCATCAGAGTCTTTTCCAAGGAGTCAGCTCTTCTCATGAAATGGCCAAAGTATTGGAGCTCCAGCATCAGTTTTTCCACTGAGTATTCAAGGTTGATTTTCTTTAGGGTTGACTGCCTTGATCTCCTTGCTGTCCAAAGGACTTTCAAAAATCTTCTGCAGCACCACATTTCTAAAGCATAAATTTTTTGGTGCTCAGCCTTCTTTATAGTCCAACTCTCACATCCATACATGACTACTGGGAAAAAAAACATAGGTTTGACTATGCAGACCTTTGTCAGCAAAGTAATACCTATGCTTTTTAATACGCTGTCTAGGTTTGTCATAGCTTTCCTTCCAAGGAGCGAGCGTCTCTTAATTTCATGGCTGCAGTTGCCATCCAGAGTGATTTTGCAGCCAAAGAGAGTATAGTCTGTCACTGTTTCCAGTTTTTCCCCAAGTATCTGAGTGAAGTGATGGCATCAGTTGCCATGATCTTAGTTTTTCCAGTGCTGAGTTTTAAGCCAGGTTTTTTTTCTTTTTTTAATTTTTGTATTTGTCTTATTTAGTTCTCTCTCTTTTACTGACTTATTTGTTCTCTTAGTGGTTGCTGTAGGGCTTAGACATTTTTAATTAATCTTAGATTAGCTTCAGATAATATGTTTCAATACTTTGGCCACCTGATGGGAGGAGATGATTCATTGAAAAAGTCCCTGATGTTGGGAAAGTTTGAGGACAAAATGAGAAGAGGATGGCAGAGGAAAAGCTGGTTAGATAACACCAAATCAAAGGACATGACTTAGAGCAAACTCCAGGAGATAGTGTAGGACAGGGAAGACTGATGAGCTGCAGTCCTTGAGGTCTCAAAGAGTTAGACACAACTTGGCAACTGACCAACAACAATATGCTGTTTCACGTGTAGTACAAGGACCTGTCAATAATGTATTCCAAATTGTTCCCTTACCTTTTGTTTACTGTCTTTGTCACATATTTTGCTTTTACATATGCTGTGAAACTAATAATAATTTTGTTTTAGGATGTTATACTTAATGGTATTTATGTAAGAAAATAAATTTGCTTTACATTTATTCTTCCCAGTGCTCTTTATTTTGCTTGATTTCTATCATAATTCTTCATATTGAAAATTTTTCTTTAATGTTTTGTGTAGAATAACACTACTTGAAATAAATTATCTGTTTTTGTTTGAGCACATTTTTATTTCTCCTTTACATGTGACGGATATTTTTGCTGAACAGAGAATTCTGGGTCTACAGGGTTTCTGCTCGCTCTGTTTTCTTTTTTCATTTCAGCATTTGAATATGTCACTTTATCAAATTCTTCTTTGTATATTCCTGATAAAAATAAGCTATAATCCTTCCTCTTATTCCTCTCCAATATGCCCTCTGTCTTCTCTCAAGATTTTCTTTTCAAGTTTTGTTCTCGATAATTTGAACATAACATGACTAGATGTGTGTAGAAAAGAAGGAGGATTTTACTCTACTTATAGTTGTATCAGTTCTTGACCTGTGGTTTGATACAGTCATTAGTTTTATGAAGTTCTTGGCCCTTGTTTTTTTCAAATATGTCTTTACTGTTTTCTACCTCTTCTTTTAGAATTTCAATTATATGTATATTAGATCATTTTATATTGGCCCACAACTCTAGAATCATTTCTTCTATGTTTTATTATTTATCCTACCCACTGTGATTTCCATTGCATAATTTATATTGACTTACTTTCAAGTTAATTATTTCATTAGCTGTGCTGACTCAACCTATGGGACCATCAAAGATGTTCTTTGTCTTTTGTAATGTTTTTCATTTGTTGTGCTTTCACTTAATTTATTCTTCTAGTTTCCATCTCTCTGCTGAAGTCATCCACCTGAATTTGCATGTTATCTACCTTTAATTTAGAACTTTTTAACATTTTTTATTTAATTTAAATTACCTGCCTGTTTAATCTAATATCTGTGACATGTCTGATTTAGTGATTGTTCTAAGACTACATTTATTATGCTTCATATTACAGCTTATAGTTGATCTGTTTGATTGATTTTAACTGAAAGTATGACATCTTATTTAGGATAGTTGATACTCAGGTAAATCTTTTTTGTAATGCCTAGAGATGAGTACAATTTTCATTTGTGGGCTTATTTTAATATAGTGAGGAGTAAGGCTATGTTTGAAATTTACCGGTGCTACTGTTATCATCAGGGCACTACAATTTTATATTCTTCTAGTAACTATTTTTGTTTAGAGTGTTGCTTGAAATCCCAAGATGTATTTTTTCATTGTCTGACCCCTACCCCTGGCTTTGTGTCTTTGTGCTTTGTCCCTGAGATAATGTTTCTTGAAATTCTCCCAGCTTTATCCCACTACTGTTTTCATTCTTTGCTTATCAGTCTGATAATGAAGAGTTAAAGAGGGGATCGTTCCTTGCTATTCTGATTAAGCCTCCTTGTCCTGAGTCTGTATGTAAAACCTTCACAAGTTTCCCCTGCTTCTCCTTCCTAGTGGAGTGAGGTCAATATCCTGGTTTATCCTCTAAGAAAGGTTTCCCCTGTGCCTCTTCACCAAGGCTTTTGTTCTGTATAAGAGAAGATATGATGATTCAGCAGTTTTTATTCCAGGACTGCTGTGTCTCTTCCCCAATCCACTCCCCAACACCACAAGATGAGCTGACTCAATATTCTCCCCAATCTTCCCTCTGAATTCCTGGTAAAATGTGTGAGTGAAAAAGTCTTCAAGAGGAATACAAACATCCTTATATATGTTATCCACAAGGATTTGCAAGCCCTGGCTCTATATCTTACCCTATCTTTTGTAATTCATTAAAACTTTTTAGCTGAATTCTTCCTGGCCTATTTGGCCTCTGACATCTGTCCTAGGTAAATAAATCATCAAGATCCATTTCCCCTTGGAGGCATGTGTCTTTCCTCGGACTTTGGGTGAGTTAGTTTCCCTGTAACCTGAGTTCTCCAATGGATTCAAGATTTCTTGTTGTAAAGGTTGGAGTGATGTGCTTCCTGACTGTCTGTATCTTCAAGCTAAAAACAAAAACCAAAACTGGATACTTTTCTACTGGAGTATAATTGCTTCAAAATGTTGAGTTAGTTTCTGTTATACAACATAGTGAATCAGCTATATTTATACATATACCCCCTCCCTTTTTGACCTCCCTCCCATCCCCTTTATCCCACCCTTCTAGGGCATCACAGAGCACCAAACTGGGGTTCCTGTGCTTAATAGTATGTCCCCCCTATCTATTTTACACATGGTGGTGTATATATGTCAGTCCTAATCTTCCAATTTGTCTCACTGTTCCCATGTCTGCATGTCCATTCTCTATGTCTGCATCTCTATTCTTACCCTGAAAATAGGTTCATCTGTACCATTTCTTAGATTCCACACATATGTATCAATATACAATATTTTTTTACTCTTTCTGATTTACTTCACTTTGTATGACAGTCTCTAGGTCCATCCATGTCTCTAAAAATGACCCAATTTTGTTCCTTTTTGCAGCTGAGTAATATTCCATTGTATATGTATACCACATCAAATTCTGGACCAGGTGTGAATACCTTTTTAACATCAATTTAGAGGATAAGAAAAATGATTTGTAGGTCTATTTTCAAGTAAGAGTTCTTAGTAAGAAAGACTTTCCTTTTTTTTTTTTCTTTTCTTTTTCTTTTTCTCACCACCTTTTGTATGTTCACATTTGAGCAATCTAGAAATCACACAGCCAGGTACTAAAATCTACTCCAAGCACTTGCTTTTCCCTGTTCTGTGGCTGCTTATCTCAAGTCTCTCTGAAATCAAGTGATACCTGTCAGTCATAGAAATGAGGAAGAGAAGGACAGATAGGGACTTTTTATCTGAGGATAGAAGAGCAGCTTTTGCTTTGGCATCTTTCTTCTCCCAGATAATGTTTTGGTGTCTGTCATCACCTGATGACCTTGTAGTTTCCTCTGACTCTCATGTGTGTGCCACACACACCGTTTCAGAGTGAAAGAATTAAAAGGGTCTCAAGGTCAAAAGTACTTTGTAGTAACAAAAAATTAATTTTTACTGAGTATCCTTAGTTAGTCACAGATAGGAACTCAAAAGATACTACAGATTTGAACTGCAAAGTATAACAGCAGCATTGAGGGCTTGTATAATATCACCTTTTTGGAATAGTAAGGGAAATCACTGAGCCAGTAGCAGTTTCTGTGTGTGGGTTTTAAGAGCTTTGTTCAGTAGTGAAGACAATCTCTTCCACATTTTCTCAACTTGTCTGCTGTGTGACTTCTGTCATTTGTGAGCTTAGTTGTAGGGGTGGAGTATGGTTTGAAATCATGAAAAGAAATGAACTGTGGCTAATGAAGTAGCTGTTACTTCATTAGGCTCATGTAAGCTTCTGCAAAAATTAGTATTGTTTATAGATTTTTTGATGATGGCCATTCTGATCAGTGTGAGGTGATAGGGTGTGGAGAAAAGTGAAATCTCTTGCATGGTTGATGAGAATGTAAACTGGAATAGCCACTATGGAGAACAGCATGGAGATTCCTTTAGAAACTAGGAATAAAATTACCATATGACCCAAGAGTCCCACTACTGGGCACATACCCTGAGAAAAATATAATTTAAAAAGTCACATATGCTCCAAAGTTCATTGCAACACTATTTGCAATAGCTAGGACATGGAAACAACCTAGATGTCCATTGACAGATGGATGGATAAGAAGATGCGGTACATATATTCAATGGATTATTACTCAACCATAAAAAGAATGCATTTGAGTCAGTTCTAATGAGGTGGATGAACATAGAGCTTATTATACTGAATGAAATAAAGTCAGAAAGAGAAAGACAAATATCATATATTAACACAAATATGGAATCTAGAAAGATGGTACTGATGAACTTATTTGCAAGGCAGCAGTGGAGATGCAAACATAAAGAGCAGACTTGTGGACACAGAGAGGAGAAGGAGTGAGTGAGTGAAAGTCGCTCCATTGTGTCCAACTCTTTGTGACCTACAAAGTTGGACTACACAGTCCATGGAATTCTGAAGGAGAGGGTGGGACAAATTGAGAGGGCAGCACAGAAACATATACATTAGCCTATGTGAAACAGATAGCCCAAGGAAATTTGCTCTATGATGCAGGGAGCTCAACCCAGGGCTCTGTGACAACCTAGAGGAGAGGGATGTTCAAGAGGGAAAGAACATATGTATACCTATGCTTGATTTATGTTAATGTATGGCATTTAAGGTATGAATTAAGGAGATCTGGTTTGCACTTGCTATCAGACTAGATTCCCAATTTATTTCCTAAAAATTCTAGATGCTCATGTGAAAAGTGAAAGGGAAAGGGCTTTCCTCATAGTTCAGTTGGTAAAGAATCTGCCTGCTATGCAGGAGACCCCAATTCAATTGAGAAAGGAAATTTAACTACCTTGTAAAAATCTCAATCCCAGCCAAAGTAAAAAAGAGAAAAGTAATATATATGTTTCAATACAAAGCAATGTCTTTATCATCAAATAACAGTACAGTTTGGGTGGAGAAGGCAATGGCAACCCACTCCAGTACTCTTGCCTGGAAAATCCCATGGACAGAGGAGCCTGGTAGTCTGCAGTCCATGAGGTCGCTAAGAGTCAGACATGAGTAACTTCACTTTCACTTTTCATTGCCATGCATTGGAGAAGGAAATGGCAACCCACTCCATTGTTCTTGCCTGGAGAATCCCAGAGAAGGGGGAGCCTCGTGGGCTGCCGTCTATGGGGTTGCACAGAGTCAGACTTGACTGAAGCAACATAGCAGCAGCAGTACAGTTTGGGAAAACTCAATGGGAACAAATAATTGAAAATAAAAATTGCTACATTTTGGTGTTTCACACAAATGTTGATTTTCATAAGCAATTCAGCAACAAGGCAAATTAACCCTCAAAACATAATCCTTCCATATTGAACATATTCATTCCAAAAGCTTTAGTAGAATTATTACAATTTGGTCCATAACCTGGTTATTCTACTAATTATTTCACTACCTTTGATGGAGCAAACCAACTTTCACAAGGAAGAAAAGTGAATTATAGGTGGAAGGCATTTGTGTTCACAGTATTGAGACATGACATTTACAGATAGACACACCTGAGATGACCATGCTTTCTCTCTAGTGTATCTACTATAAAGAAACGCCTCTCCTTCACTTCACATCCAAGCTATGATTGATGGACAGTACCAATCAATTCTTGGGGCTTGTTGATGTTTGCTGTCATGAACTGAGCTTTGTGAAGTTTGTAATAGAGTGACAGGCAGGATGTCAGTTTGTTGGTGGTTTTCCTTAAATAAGGTGGGATCTAATGATAAATGGGACTTAAACAAAAGAAAGCACCATAAATTCCAGCGGGATTTCCCTCAAACCAAATCTATATATACACTCTTCCTAGATTGAAAGGGCTACATTTCTTTGTTGAGTGTCACGGTTTTTGTTCAGGGAAAAAAAAATGAAGTTGGGATAAAAGAAAATAATGGGCAGTGAGGTAAAAAAAAAAAAGGAAGAAACAAAGAATTAAATTGTGAAAAATATTGACCTCCATTCCAAGAAGTTTCTAACATAATTCTTCAGCTAATGGGACAAATCACTGAAAAGAATTTTTTTCTTAATCATCACTCTGCACTTGGAAGTTCTGTTAGTTTTTTAAAAATGACCCCTACAGCTCCAATATCTAATAAAATTCCTTCCGCCATGGTTCTGATATATTTTTGCTGCATTTGCAAAGGACTTCTCATCTCAAGCAAATTTCAATTCCTACTCATCTATGGAACCTGATTCAACATTCAGTTCAGCCAGAAAGTGGTATCTTCTCCACATTCCTCCTCCAGTTATACAGATCCCATCTCCAGTGCACAGTAAACAAAAAGTAATATAAATGGAAAGTGTGGATAGAACTTGGATGTGTAGACTGAAGTAAATATACACCTGCAGAATTTAGTGTCACTGACAGTATAGTCCAGAGGCAATAGTATTAAAAACAGAGCAGGCTGTGGTAGAAAATGGACTGTAGAGTGCTCTCTTTGAGCTTGAAGCTCTACCAGAGCAACAGGGAGTTTCAGAATCCCAAATTCAACCTTTCAGCTTGTTATGAATGCTTATAACTTTTAAATACATAATAAATGAGTCTTCATTGATATGATTATCCTGGGACCTGCAAATAGAACATTAATTATTCTATGCACAACTAATAATATATATTCTTATATTGCTACATATGATAACTAATTCTGTTATAATGTTTGTTTTACTTAGGTAGAGTTAATATCCTTTGAGGAAGAGACTAATCTATTCCCATCCCAGCAAAATATTATGCAAATAATTCTTAATAATTATTTTTACTGATTTGAGAACACAAAATTATTTCACTAGTAAAAGCCTAAATTGTATAACTACAGACTATGTGATGTTCTATTGTGCTAGGAGCTTTTTTCTGCTATAAATGTAATGGAACATTTCCTATAAAGACTGAATGAAGGAAAACTACCTATTTGTTTAAATAAAAATAAACAGAGCTTCTTATTATCTTAAGGTATGGAAAGAGTGGAGACAAATCTTAATGGGATGAATCAAGGCTTCTAAGTCTCAAGAGAATAGCACTTGGATTAACATTCTTTTCATTTTGATGGAATGAACATTTATATTAGCAAAGACATGATTTTTATTAAAATTCAGCCTCATTATTCAAAATACATCCTCTGTTTCGATTAGGGCCATTTTAAATAAAATAAGAAGAACTAGGTACCTCTTCAGGGTCATTTCAGGGGCATTTTGAAGGACTTTTTAAGCAATATGTCAGAGTCTAAAAATTTACTATTGCATATCTATCAGTTAATTATTTTCTTTTCTCCGCTATCTCCCTTAAATACAAAAGACAAGAAAAAAATGCTCCACATTGTCATTCTATATTCTCACTCCCTTGAGGAAATTGGAGAGCAGTATGTTTTAGTTGAAGCTATACATAGGTATCAACTAAATGCCTACTTGAATTTAGGTAAATTCAACTCACTCTTATGTGTCTATTTTCAATCTCTGAGACATAGATGAACAAGGAATGTATGAATCTACAAGAACATAAAAATATATACACACATTTAATTCTCACATATATTTCATTCTATGGATTTTGGATGATAATTTTTGTTTTTAAACTCAAATTTTTGACACATCTTCAATGACAGTATAATAGATATTTTATAGGTCAATCAATATAGATGGAAAATAATAGTTATATTACTGTTTCCCAGGATTGATAGAGTTTATAGAAATGTTTGTAAGAATACCCTTGTTGTTGTTCAGTCACCAACTCATGGCCATCTCTTGGCGACAACATGGACTGCAGCACGACAGGCTTCCCTGTCCATCACCAACTCCCTGAGCTCGCACAAACTTGTGTCCATTGAACTGGTGATGCTATCAAACCATCTCATCCTCTGTCGTCTGTTTCTCCTTCTACCTTAAATCTTGCCCAGGATCAGGGTCTTTTCTAATGAGTCAGTTCTTCGCATCAGGTGACCAAAGTATTGCAGTTTCAGCTTCAGTATCAGTCCTTTCAATGAATATTCAGGACTGATATCCTTTAAGATTGACTGTTTTGATCTTATTGTCCAAGGGACTTTCAAGAGTCTTCTCCAATACCATAGTTCAAAAAACATCAATTCTTCAGTTCTCAGCTTTCTTTATGGTCCTACTCTCACATTCATACATGACTATTGGAAATACCATAGCTTTAACAAGATGGCCCTTGTTGACAAAACAATATCTCTGGTTTTTAATATACTGTCTAGGTTAGTCACAGCTTTTCTTCCAAGAAGCAAGTGTCTTTTAATTTCATAGATGCAGTCACCATTTGGAGTGATTTTGGAGACCAAGAAAACTAAGTCTGTCACTGTTTCCATTTTTTCCCCATCTATTTGCCATGAAGTAATGGGACCAGATGCCATGATCATCAATTCTTGAATGTTGAGTTGTAAGCCTGCTTTTTCATCCTCATCTTTCACTTTCATCAACAGACTCTCTAGTTTCTCTTCTCTCTGCCATAAGGGCGGTGTCATCTGCGTACCTGACGTTATTGATATTTCTCCCAGCAGCCTTGATTCCAGCTTGTGCTACATCCAGCCCAGAATTTCACATGATGTACTCTGCATGTAAGTTAAATAAGCATGGTGACAATATACAGCCTTGACATACTCCTTTCCCAATTTGGAACCAGTCTGCTGTTCCATGTCTGATTCTAACTGTTGCTTCTTGACCTGCATACAGATATCTCAGGATGCAGGTAAGGTGGTCTGGTATTCCCATCTCTTTAAGAATCGTTCACAGTTTATTGTGATCCATACAGTCAAAGACTTTGGCATAGTCAATAAAGCAGATGTAGATATTTTTCTGGAACTCTTTTGCTTTTTCAATGATCCAATGGATGATGGCAATTTGACCTCTGGTTCCTCTGCCATTTCTAAATCCAGCTTGAACATCTGGAATTTCATGGTTCACAAACTGTTGAAGCCTGGCTTGGAGAATTTTGAGCACTACTTTGCTAATGGTCAAAATTCAAGCGTTTTGTGTGAGATAAGTGGAATTGTGTGATAGTTTGAACATTCTTTGGCATTGCCATTCTTTGGCATTGCCATTCTTTGGCATTGCCTTTCTTTGGGATTGGAATGAAAACTGACCTTTTCCAGTTCTGTGGCCACTGCTGAATTTTATAAATTTGCTGGCATATTGAGTGCAGCACTTTAACAGCCTTATCTTTTAGGATTTAAAACTAGAATTCCATCACCTCTACCAGCTTTGTTCATAGTGATGCTTCCTAAGGTCCACTTGACTTCGCATTCCACGATGTCTGGCTCTAGGTGAGTGATCACACCATTGTGGTTTTCTGGTTCATAAAAATCTTTTTTGTATAGATATTTGTATAGATTGTTTTATTTCATCATCTCAAACACTATTATCCAACAAATTCCTATGCCCTTCAGGATAAATGGCAGGTCTTCTTCAGCCTGGGTTATCTCCGTCATCAGTTTGGACTTAGGTTGCTGTTTTTTGGTTGCTAAGTCATGTCTGACTCTTTACACCTCCATGGACTATAGCCTGCCAAGCTCCTCTGTCTATAGGATTTCCCAGACAAGAATACTGGAGTTGGTTGCCATTCCTTCTCCAGGGGATCTTCCCAGTCCAGGGATGGAACCTCTGTCTCCTGCGTTGGTAGGCAGATTCTTTACCACTGAGCCTCCAGGGAAGCCCCTGGACTTAGGTAGGTGACCCTCATCTAGTATTAGAATATAAGGTTACTAAGTGCTACAAGGAGGTGGAAGAATGGAAAAATAATTCCAAAGTAACCTCAGCTAGAGAATTTTAGGGCCCTAAAACCATGTATCAAAAATTATATTTTTAAAACTTTAGTCTCATTTATAGTTCTCATGGTTTTGCTAACACAAATGGATTTTATAATACCAACATTTCCAATATTTCTGATTCCTAGTTGATGCAATTTATATCACTGATTATTGAAAATCCTGCACAAATGCTTTTAGTAATAAACAGATGTGGGTGTGTTTGTATGAATCTGAGTTGTCCCCCATCCTGCCAGTTATCATTCAGTCTTTGACCAAGTCTGCATAAATAACTTCATTTTTTCTTACTCATGTACATCTTTTTTTTTTTTTTTTAAGAATATATGGTGTGCATACTCAGCCTTTGAGGATTAGGAATGATTTTCTTTGGTGAACATTAATGAAAGGAGAATACATCATTCTTCATCAGCTGATGGGTTGAAAATTGCTGATGGCAAATGTTGTTAATAAAGCCATATTAAATAGGGAGAATTAATTTGGCAGTTAAGTGAATGATTCTTAGTGGCAAGGAGACCTTTTTTTTTTTTTTTGGATGACTGGAGAAACTGATATTTATCTTACAAAGACAGGAGTTAGAAATGAACCCAAAGAGAGCAGGGTTTTTCTTTCTTTCTTTCTTTTTTCTTTTTCTTTTTTTTTTTTTTTTTTTGTATAATGGAAAACAAAAATATCACCTGGGAAACAGCTAACCCAAATCTCATTTTTGTCACTGTTGTAGCTATTTGTTTCAAAATGTTTTCCCCATGAGAGCCAGCAATTCCTCCCCACCCTGAACTACCAAGTTTTCAATGGCATCCAATCTGGAGAGTTGCATATATCTAGCCCTAGACAGCTGCATTATGGAACTAAAAGAACTGCATCTAAATTCATGAGCCGATAAAAAGTAATCTGGCTAAAGTCTTTTTTATACCAGAATATACAATGATAATCACACCCCCTTGAATTACAAATGTTCCATAACCATTCAAACTGGTACTGAGTTACTGACATTATTTGAAGTAATGACATAATAAAACACGTTTTAAAGACAAACCCATAATTTACTTACTTCTTGCTTAAAAAATGTTTCAGAAATCTTTTGAGATCATAATTGATAGAATACCATGATTTCATAGACCATCAAAGACTTGAATAGGTTTTAATAAACCAGGAGAATTAAAGTGGCTCTAGCTAGCTTGCTAGCTGTATTTATTCTCCAACTTCTCCTAGCCTTCTTAATAATCTAAAATTACAGCCTAAAATTAATTAAAACATATAGTGACCTGAAGCTTTTTTAATTAAGTTTTTTTTCTAGAGGGAATGCAGTAAATCACAAATATCTCTATTTCCTATTTATTTTTAGAGTAAATTTGTAAAGTGTCCCTAGTCTAGACAAATTAACTTTCAAAGTACACAGGAGCATGGGTTCAATAAATTGAATATAAGAATGCTTAAAAAAGTATTTTTAATTCCCTCTGTCCATACTTTTATAATTTGGAATTTAATCTTTAGTGTTGTATTATCTTTATAAATGGCAAGTCATGATTTTTTTTAATCATTAGCCACAGACTTTTTGGGAATCTCTCAGTGGCTATGTTGATTTAACTGTCTGGTTGATCTAACTGATAGGGCAGAAATATATTTAATAATTGCTATTCCCAGTGATTTTATAGCTTTGAGTTGAAAGTTTTACTTCAAATATCACTTTACTTTCATTCTATATAAATCTAATCAAACAAAATTATCTTTACCCGATCTTTACCCCTTTATGATATGTAAGGTTATAGTGAATAAAGAGTCATATTCATATGTTTTTCAAAGCAATAGATGGCAAGCACTTGACACAATTGAACCTCAAAATTAAAACCTATAATTTTAAAACTAAGAATCCAAACATTTAAAAATAATATACATATAAACAAAATAACTATGTGGGGGTAAGACGGAATATCCTTTAAAGAAGGACAATTAAAATATGAAATACCACGTTTTTGTTTGCTTGAGTAGTGTCAAATCAGTAATTAAAGCTTAAGAATAGCTCAAAGGCACTTGGGTAAATATGATTTTAAAGAGAAAGACAGCAGGAATCAAGACAAAGGAGTAAAGAAATAAGACATTTGGAACCAAACTGAAATGGATAATATATGGACATAATGGGAACAAAAATGAGCAAGATATAGCAAAAATTTCAGATACGACAGCTATTGATGCTGTCATTTACTTTAAGAAAGATAAGCTCTCAACTCCCAATAATTTATCCCAAGGATTACAGGTTGCATTTACTGAGCAAAAACCATTTGAAAGAGTCAAGCAGGAAGCAGACTCTTTACCTAAGTAAATTAATCAGAAAAGGTTAATTTTAATCACAAGATAGTAGATCATCCCTTCTAAACTTTTTGAGGATTGCTAAATAATATAATGGGAATACCTGCAATCTCTTAAAAAAATTAGAGATACCAAGGGAATGCTTGATGCAAAGATGGGCATGATAAAGAACAGAAACAGCAGGGACCTAAAAAAGAAGAAGATAGTGGAATGTACTGGCAAGAATACACAGAAGAACCTCACAAAGAAACATCTTAATGATCCAGATAACCACAATGGTGTAGTCACTCACCTAGAGCCAAACATTCTAAGTGAGAACTCAAGTGGGCCTTAGAAAACATTGCTACAAACACAGCTAGTGGAGATGACAGAATTCCAGCTGAGCTATTACATATCCTAAAAGATGATTCTGTGAAAGTGCTGCACTCAATATGTCAGCAAATTTGGAAAACTCAGCAGCAAACACAAAACTGAAAATGGCCAGTTATCATTCAATCCCAAAGAAGGGCAATACCAAACAATGTTTAGACTCGTGCACAAGTTTGCTCTCTTTGTGTGCTAGCAAAGTAATGCTCAAAATCCTTCCCAGTCAAGCTTCAACTGCATGTGAACCAAGAACTTCCATATATACAAGCTGTGTTGAGAAAAGGCAGAGGAACTGGAGATCAAATTATCAACATCTGTTGGATCATAGAAAAAGCAAGGGAATTTCAGGAAAATATCTACTCCTGCTTCATTGACTATGCCAAAGCCTTTGACTGTATGGATCACAACAAACTGTGGAAAATTCTTGAAGAGATGGGAATACAAGACCACCTTACCTTCATCCTGAGAAACATTTATGGAAGACAAGAAGCAACAATTAGAACTGGACAAGGAACAATGGACTGGTTCAGAATTGGAAAAGGAGTATATCAAGACTGTATCTTGTCACTTGACTTATTTAACTTATATGCTGAGCACATCATATGAAATGTTGATTTAGGTGAATCAGATTCTAGAATCAAGATAGCTGGGAGAAATATCAAGAACTTCAGATATGTAGATGATATCATCCTAATGGTAGAAAGCAAAAAAGAACTAAAGAAACGCTTGATGAAGGTGAAAGAAGAGTGAAAATGCCGGCTTAAAACTCAATATTCAAAACTCTATGATCATGGCATCTGGTCCCACTACTTCATGGCAAATAGATGGGGGGGGGGGGGGGAGGGAGAAACTGTAGCAGACTTTATTTTCTTGGCCTCCGAAATCACTGCAGACAGTGACTGCAGCCATGAAATTAAAAGGCACTTGCTCTTAGAAAAAAAGCTCTGACAAACCTAAAAGTTGAAAGTGAAAGTTGCACAGTCATGTTCGAGTGCTTGTAACCCCATGGACTGTAGACCAACAGAATCCTCTGTTCATGGAATTCTCCATACAAGAGTACTGGAGTGGGTTGCCATTTGATTCTCCAGAGTATCTTCCCAACCCGGGGATTGAAACCAGGTCTCCTGCATTACAGGCAGAGTCTTTACCACCAAGGAAGCCACCAAGGAAGCTTCATGACAAACCTGGACAGCATATTAAAAAGCAAAGACATCACATTGCTGACAAAGGTCCATACATTCACAGCTATGGTTTTCCCAGTAGTCATGTACAGATGTCAGTGTTGGACTACAAAAAAGGCTGAGGGCCAAACAATTGATACTTTCAATCTGAGGTGCTGGAGAAGACGCTCAGGAGTCCCTTGGACAGCAAGGATATCGAGCCAGTCAATCCTAAAGGCAATCAACCCTGAATATTCATAAGAAGGACTGATACTGAAACTACAGCTAAATCCTTTGGTCACTTGGTGAGAAGAGCTGACTCATTGGAAAAGAACTTGATGCTGGGAAAGTCTAAGGGCAAGAGGAAAAGGAGGTGACAGAGAATGAGATTGTTGGATGGTAACAAAGACTCAATGTGCATGAGTGTGAGAAAACTCCAGGAGATGGTGATGAACAGAGAAGCCTGGCGTGCTGCAGTCCATGAGGATGCAAAGAGTTCGCTATGAGTTAGCAACTGAACAGCAAAAGCAACAAATACCTTACCAAGAAAAATTAAACATTACTTTCCATAAATATGAATAATATAACTGACAGTGTGAAATACAGCGGGGACTCCAAGATCCGTTCAAGAGTGGAAGTCATGAGTTTGCATACCAGCAAGAGATCTTAGAGATTCATTTCGAGTCTGGGTCTCCCATTTTACTGATAAAGTAATTGATCCTTAGCCAACAATTTGCTTCTTAATATCAGAAACAGGACTAGATATCACTTCTGTTGCTTTTGCAATCAGGGAATTTAGAACACAAGATCACGTTCAAGTTTTCACAGAATAATGCAATTGGCTCTCTTATATTGGCTTTCTTGCTCCATGTAAATCATAAAATTTTCAATTTCCTAATCATTTGTCTACTCTTTTGTACTCATCATAGCTAGTAGCAAATACAGTGATGGGCATAGAGAGAAATTCTCAATATCTTCAGTTCAGTTCAGTTCAGCTCAGTTCAGTGGCTCAGTCGTGTCCGACTCTTTGCGACCCCATGAATTGCAGCGCGCCAGGCCTCCCTGTCCATCACCAACTCCCGGGGTTCACTCAGATTCACATCCATCCAGTCAGTGATGCCATCCAGCCATCTCATCCTCTGTCGTTCCCTTCTCCTCCTGCCCCCAATCCCTCCCAGCATCAGAGTCTCTTCCAATGAGTCAGCTCTTTGCATGAGGTGACCAAAGTACTGGAGTTTCAGCTTGAGCATCATTCCCTCCAAAGAAATCCCAGGGTTGATCTCCTTCAGAATGGACTGGTTGGATCTCCTTGCAGTCCAAGGGACTCTCAAGAGTCTTCTTCAACACCAGAGTTCAAAAGCATCAATTCTTCGGTGCTCAGCTTTCTTCACAGTCCAACTCTCACAGCCATACATGACCACTGGAAAAACCATAGCCTTGACTAGATGGACCTTCATTGGCAAAGTAATGTCTCTGCTTTTCAATATGCTATCTAGGTTGGTCATAACTTTTCTTCCAAGGAGTAAGTGTCTTTTAATTTCATGGCTGCAGTCACCATCTGCAGTGATTTTGGAGCCCAAAAGAATAAAGTCTGACACTGTTTCCACTGTTTCCCCATCTATTTCCCATGAATGGGACCAGATGCCATGATCTTCATTTTCTGAATGTTGAGCTTTAAGTGGATGATTTAAAGGAAGATAGAGAACCCTAAGTGATGGGTGAAGTGTCAGATGGGTATATACTTAGCAGAAAACAAAATTTCAATTAAGAAGAAAGAAAAATGAATGTGCTCATTAAAAATAAACTTCAGGCTTTGTGCTAGTGTCTTGATGTTCTAAATAGAGGTTTTTAATCAATTACATTTTTAATTTTTTTTCTTGTAGAAAAATTGCTTTACAGAATTTTATTGTTTTCTGTCAAACTTCAACACGAATCAGCCATAGGTATACATACATCTCCTCCTTTTTGAAACTTCCTCCCATCTCCCTCCCCATCCTACCCCTCTAGGTTGATAAAGAGCTCTGATTCTTAAGCAATCACTTTGTGTCACAACCTTTTATCCTCTAGCGTACAGTGAAACTCTCTGTATTTGTACGTCTGGACCTATTATTATATTGTAGCTGTTTTCTCCTAGGGCTTGGATGTTTGTAGATCTCTCTGATCTCCTGTCTAACATGAACATGTGGGTCTTCTGTGATTGTCCGTGAGATAGTTGAAAGCAGTGGTTGAGAATACAGGTTCTGGAACCTGAGATTTGACTGCAAATTGTGACCAACTCACTACACACTGTAAGAAATGTTACAATAAACACAGTGCATTTCACCTGTAAAATGAGAATAATAATAGCATTTATTTAACAGAATGTTGCAGAATAAGTAAGTTAATATTGATGAAGTTCATGACACATGTAAACCTTGAACAAATATTAGGTATCTTCCACAAACTCGTATCATCTTCTGGCACTCTGATTGTAACTTTCCAGGAAATTTAGATTTGTAAAATAGCATTTCTACAATTTTCAAACATTTCAGCATTTGGAAAGGCAAATCCATGTCTTAAGACATCTTGATCCATTTATCAAGAGAGAGAAGGGCAGAGATCGTTTGGTCAAAAACTTCTATTTTTGTTTGTTTTATTTTATTTTTGACAGATGAAGGAATAATCCCAGGGACATTCATGACTTGGTTAAAACCCACACAGTGTATCAGTGGCAGTGCGACCTCCTGTAAGATCACATTTCCTCTGATGATCACAGTAAATTTCTAAGTCCAGTATTTTGTTTTATCAGTCAAAAATGATGAACTGAAGTAAAATTCATGAATTAAATTAAGGTGAGACAATCTCTGGATTGTGGGAGTTATGGTGATTGAGTTTTCACTGTATGGTGATTATAAAGAAAATTTTTAAAAACTTAGGTGTTTCTGGTTACAGAGTACATTGACATGCTGGAGATTCTCCCATGGTCTTTACTAGACAAAGGATTATAATATTTCCTGTGAAGGATTTTTCTGCATATAAGATATAGAAAGTAAGTATTCCTCACACTTTAGGAGAAAGCACTGAGTGATGATAAATTGAAACTTTACCTCAATCCGAGACAGATTGAGAGTTCTGTGGAAAAGAGATCTGCCATGCACAAAAAGGTAAGGATTTGGCTCTAGTTAACTTTGAAAGACAAGATACATACATACATACATACATACATACATGCATACATATATATTCCCCCCACACTAAAAATAGAAGTAAACCTAAATCTACCTCTTCATATACACAACTTTTTCTTCAAAGATGAAATAGAGTGGTGCATAGAGAAAGATTAATGGGATGGGGCCAAAGTTAAACTTTGAAATTTATTTCTCCATTTCCACTTAAAAAACAGACTCTAGAACTCTATACTAGAGACATTTATATTCTTATGTATAAAGTTTAGCAGATGCTTAATAAGTATTTTTTCTATACATGGAAGTTTATGGCATACAGAAAGATGAAGAGAGTTTAGATCAGTGGGCAAAGCATTGTGCTTTGTAGTCCTAAGATTGCTGAAACTAACTCAATGTATGACATTGGCAATAGTTTCTCACCTTCTCTAGTTTCAGTTCTCACTCTGTAAATTGAGGAGGTTGGATGACTAATGCCCATTTCAACTCTAACATGGTGGGAAAGTTATCGAGGAGTACACTGTAAAGAGCAGTGTATTTCAAGCCAGGAATTCCATTTCTGATCTTCCAACTAAATTATTGTTTGACCTTAAATCAGTAACTTAACTTCTACCAGACTCTTTTCTTCTCAATTATAAAATGAAGTGTTGAACTATTTGATCTCTAAAGTTTCTTATAGGTGCAAAAATCTATGATTCAATTCCTGATCCTGTCCTCAAAAAGCATTTCATCCATTTAAGGAGACAAGATATGTACATAAAAAGGTCAGTAGCAATATCAGCCAAAAATAGAACAGATGCGTGCTGTAATGCCAAATAAATGGGGGCAAATGGTAAGTAATATAAATGTGGGACAGGAAGAAATCTTCTGAGGTTGGAACAGTAAGAAAATTGTTCATAGAAAAGTCAGTATAGCAGATTTTTAAAGGATAGATTAGGTGTACCACAGTCATCCAAGGAGCTGGGTGTTACAGTGAGCAGAATGTTCAAGTAGGAAAGTATATTCCGAGAGAGAAAAAAGACCAAAATGCTGCCAAAAGGGGACTGGCAGTATGGTTGAGCAGTTTGGATGCTTTAATTAGGCATTTTTAAAAATGGTGCTTTAGAAGGAATCATTTATGTAAGGTATAGGTTGGATACTTCTTTTCCCTTCTTAATTAAGCAATTACCATTTGAGTACTTATAAGAATCTGGATCATGCATGAAACTGGATGCAAAATGTGGAGATTATAACTTTATTTATAGGTATTATTGATGACACCTCTTCATGCATTATTTCTCCCAAATATTTAAAATTATTTTCCTACCACAAGTACTGTTCTATCTAAATTCCATTTCCAGGCAAATTCAGACCAATGCAAATTATAGATTCCTTGATGCTAGGAGAAGTCTGTCTTTAGAAGCAAATTGCACTAGAAATTTAAATAAAAATATTTGTTTGACAAGTAAAAGGTGATGTAGCCTTGAGGTAGAAGGTTGTGACTTTAGAATCAGTAGGCCAGAAGCTTTATGTTACAAGGGATTAAATAAAGCAGTGTTGTATAATATTGGTAGAAAATCAGTATTTGCAGCTGATTTCTTGAGAAAAAGTTCTCAAACACATCTGGGATATGGGCAACACAGGATTGAATGCCTTATGTTGAAACATGATTGTAGCTTCCTCAGGTGCTGCTTAAGATAAAAGCATTTATTTTTACTCCCCTTGGATAATTTGACTAATACATTTCTGGCTCCAAACCAAGTCCTTGATACAATATCCAATCTGGATCAGAGATATCAAAAGTTCCCCCACCCCTAGAGTATAAATCGAACTTTCAACCTCAGAAGCTGTCCATCCTATTAACAATGTATTCAAATTGCAAGCAAGCATTTAATGAATGTTGAGTTTCAGCAGCAGCAGCATGAAGACTGGGAGAGCCTTAGGAGTTGCTGAAATGAAAGGGCTTTTCTCTTAATTTCAAATATCAGAAGACTTGAACAGAACATGGTATCTTAGCCATCTGAGCTTTTTAAATGTGACATTGGCAGACATACAATGCTCAGCTCTGTGGTACCTGAATAATTGAGGCTTTGAAACATCAAAGTGTTGACACCTTCAAACGCTCAAGTAGGTTTATTTGAAAGATGCTTCTCACAAAAGAAGACTAACTCTGCCATTTGAGATCAATGCATTTTCAGAGACAGTATCTCCACTTTATATTGAAGCAAACTTGTTTACCACATATCGACTAGCTGTGTCTCATGCACAGAAAGCATTTGATTAAATATATTTGTGATATTATAATACCTAAAAGAATTGTACGACTTGGTAGGGGGAGGGGGCATGATAAAAACATAACAATTCCTAAGCATTGAATTTTCTTCCTATCTCATGTCATTTAAGAGGTCAGAATGAGGACTTGCAAATAATCAGGTTCACACTATCATACATGAAACAACTGTAAGAATAATAAAAAATCACAATTCCATTCATTCATTCTTTAAATGATATTTAGTGAATACATATTCTGGGCATTGTACTAGGGGCTACAAATAAAGAAACAAAATAAAGCAGGTGCTGTTTAAATTCAGTTTAGACAGTTAAGGGTTGTTGGGAAGTACACAGGATGTTGCTATGCACAGTGACATATTCCAAGAAGTTGGGTATAGTGGTGGCATAGCCTCTCAGTTACACATATATACATCAGGGTATCTAATAGGCTTCCCAGAAGAAATAAAATTGAAGTTGCCATATAAAATATGAGAGGAAACTATATAATCAAAAAAGAAACATAGGTAATGGCCCAGTAAGAGTTAAAATCTTTTAAGTGTGTGGAGCAGATAGAGAAAGATATTGTGCCAAAAAAAAAAATCAATATAATTAGGTCCTCTGGTTCAAAGTGCATGAAGAGATGCGGCTGAAGTGGTAAGGAACAATGACAACATCAGTGTTAGGTAAGAAGTTAGATATAGACAAGGAGGGGTGGCCTGGCTGAAAAGATTCAAGCTGATCTCTAAATTCCATCTCAGACAAACCCCAGTGTGGCCCAAGAGAGCTCATGGATATGCTACAAAATAACCATGGAGACCTTTCCAACTCTAGCACATGAGCCTTAGCCCCCCAGTGGATACAAGCTAACCAAAGGGACTTCTCCAATTTTGACACATGTCCCTTGAAGCAGAGCTGTGTCTTCAAGTATCCTTAGGCAGCCGGGAGCCTATTAAAAGTTCATAAACATCCTATCAGTTCAGTTCAGTTCAGTTTAGCCACTGTCATGTCTGACTCTTTGTGACACCATGAACTGCACCATGCCAGGCCTCCCTGTCCATCACCAGCTTCTGGAATCCACTCAAACTCATGTCAATTGAGTCGGTGATGCCCTCCAGGCATGTCATCCTCTGTCATCCCCTTTTCTTGCCCTCAATCCCTCCCAGCATCAGAGCTTTTACCAATGAGTCAACTCTTCTTATGAGGTGCCCAAAGTATTGGAGTTTCAGCTTTAGCTTCAGTCCTTCCAATGAACACCCAGGATTGATCTCCTTTAGGATGGACTGGTTGGATCTCCTTGCAGTCCAAGGGACTCTCAAGAGTCTTCTCCAACACCATAGTTCAAAAGCATCAGTTCTTCGGTGCTCAGCTTTCTTCACAGTCCAACTCTCACATCCATACATGACCACTGGAAAAACTATAGCCTTGACTAGATGGACCTTTGTTGGCAAAATGTACATATATTTGATTATAACATACAAAATTATGGGAAAGACATGTGCAATAGAGCCTGTTGTTATGGAACTTACAAGTGTCAATCAAAACTGTCAGTACACGTGCACCTAGATGAATATGTAAACTTCCTGTCTTGAAAAACCCCATACCTCATCATTCCAGAGCCAGTGCCTCTCTTGGATTGGTCTACCTCTCCCTTGAGATATTCTTTCTGGTTTTTTTTTTTTTTTTTTCCCAATAAACTTGTTTTTGCAATGGTAATACCTCAGATTCTTCTTCGTGTCTACCAAGAACCAAGGCACACGAGAAAGGCTCCTCTTTGAATCTCCCTATCTGGTAATAATCAGGAGTGGTTTTTTACTTCATGATTAGTCTAAACACTGAGCCCATTACAGGCTCTTAATCATGGAAGGGATAGGACCACAATTACATTGTGCACTCATATCTATGTAGAGAAAAGAATAGAAATGAGTCAAGACTGGAAGAATGGATACAAGTTGAGAGTCTCTTCCAGTAAACACTCTGGACAAAAAATTCAGAGCTGTTAGACAAGAATGACAGAATGATTGGGGCTGGTGCACTGAGATGACCCAGAGGAATGGTACGGGGAGGGAGGAGGGAGGGGTGTTCAGGATGGGCAACACATCTATACCTGTGGCGGATTCATGTTCATGTATGACAAAACCAATACAATATTGTAAAGTAATTAACCACCAATTAAAATAAATAAATTTTTATATAAAAAAAGAATGACAGTAAGCTAGTGATGGGAATGGAGTTGGGGAGCTAAATATTTACTGAATAATTATGATATTTACTAAAATACAAAACATAAAAGGAGGGGACATTTTGTGGGGAAGAAAGATGAGTTTAATTTGGGGTCATGTGGATCACAACAAATTGTGGAAAATTCTTAAAGTTGGGGATACCAGACCAATTTACGTGTCTCCTGAGAAATCTGTATGTGGATCAAGAAGCAGCAGTTAGAACCAGACATGGAAAAACTGACTGGCTCCAAATTGGGAGAGGAGTACATCAAGACTGTATATTGCCACCCTGCTTATTTAACATCTATGCAGAGTAAGTACATCATGAGAAATTCTGGGCTGGATAGCTTACAAGCTGGAATCAAGATTGCCAGGAGAAATATCAATAACCTCAGATATGCAAATAATATCACCCTAATGGCAGAAGGTGAAGAAGAACTAAAGAGCCTCTTGATGAGGGTGAAAGAGGAAAGTGAAAAAGCTGCTTAAAACTCAACATTCAAAACATTAAGATCATGGCTTCCAGTCCCAACAGTTCATAGCAACACAAGAGGAAAAATTGGAAGTAGTGACAGATTTTCTTATCTTGGGCTCTGAAAATACTGTGAAAAGTGACTGTAGCCTTGAAATTAAAAGACATTTGCCCCTTGGAAGGGAAGCCCTGACAAACCTAGACAGGATATTAAAAGGCAGAGCCATCACTTTGCCAACAAAAGTCTTTATAGTCAAATCTGTGTTTTTTCCAGTAGTCATGTACACATGTAAGGTAGACCATAAAGATGACTGAGCACTAAAGAAATGATGCTTTAGAACTGTAGCACTGGGGAAAAAAAAAAAAAAAAAAAAACACCTCTTCAGAGTCCCTTGGACTACAAGGCGACCACAAAGTCAATCCTAAAGGAAATTTAAGATTTCCTTGAGAATAATCCTCAATATTCATTGGAAGGACTGAGGCTGAAGCTGAAGCTCCAATACTTTGACCACCTGAAGCAAAGAGCTAAATCACTGGAAAAGACCACTATGCTAGGAAGGATTGAGGGGAGGAAGAGAAGGGGATGGCAGAGGATGAGATGACTAGATGGCGTCATCAACTCAATGGACATGAGTTCACGCAAACTCTGGAAGACAGTGAAGGACAGGGAACCCTGACATGCTGCAATCTATGGGGATTCAGTCACTAAGTCAGATAAGACTTGTCTGACTTAGTGACTGAACAACAACAACAATGGTGATAATGGTGGTAAATCTGAATCTCCAACATGTGTCCTATCTAGCATGTATCTAGCACCTGTCTAGCCAGTGGGTGTTACTGTAATCCAGAGAAGATAGAAAGGGGCAAGATTCCAAATCCAGAAAAAATTTAAAAGTAACTTCTGTGGAAAACTATATGAGGCTTCAGAAAAGGTCAATTTTCATTTCAATCCCAAAGAAAGGCAATCTCAAATAATGTTCAAACTATCACACAGTTGCACTCACAAGTTAGTAAAGTAATGCTTAAAATTCTCCAAGCTAAGCTTCAACAGTATGTGGACTGAGAACTTCCAGATGTTCAAGCTGAATTTAGAAAAGGCAGAGGAACCAGAGATCAAATTGCCAACATCTGCTGGATCATTGAAAAAGCAAGAGGATTCCAGAAAAAAGAAAAAAAAAATCTACCTCTGCTTCATTGACTACACCAAAGCCTTTGACTATGTGAATCACAACAGACTGGAAAATTCTCAAAGAGATGGGAATACCAGACCACCTTGCTTGCATCCTGAGAAATCCGTATGCAGGTCAAGAAGCACCAGTTAGAATGGGACATGGAACAACAAACTGGTTCAAAATTCGGAAAGAAGTACATCAAGGCTGTATATTGTCACCCTGCTTATTTAAATTATAATGCAGAGCACATCATACAAAGTCCTGTGCTGGATATAGCACAAGCTGGAATCAAGATTGTTAGGAGAAATATCAATGACCTCAGATATGCAGATGATACCACCCTTATGACAGAAAAAAAAAAAAAAAAAGAGGAACTAAAGAGCCTCTTGGATGAAAGTGAAAGAGGAGAGTGGAAAGCTGGCTTAAAACTCAACATTCAGAAAACTAAGGTCATGACATCTGGTCCCGTCACTTCATGGCAAATAGATGGTGAAACGATGGAAACAGTGACAAACTATTTTCTTGAGCTACAAAATCACTACAGATGGTGACTGAAGCCATGAAACTAAGAAACTTGCTTCTTGGAAGAAAAGCTCTGACAGTCCTAGACAGCATATTAAAAACCAGAAACATTACTTTGCCAACAAATGTCTGTTTGGTCAAAGCTTTGTTCTTTCGTGTAGTCATGTAAAGATGTGAGAGTTAGACCATAAAGAAAACTGAGCACTGAAGAACTGATGCTTTTGAACTGTGGTATTAGAGAAAACTCTTGGGGTTCCTTGGACTGCAAGGAGAACAAAGGATTTAATCCTAAAGGAAATTAGTCATGAATATTTGTTGGAAGGAACGTTATTGAAACTGAAGTTTCAATACTTCAGCTACCTGATGTGAAGAGCTGATTCATTAGAAAAGACACTGATGCTGGGAAATATTCAAGGCAGGAGAAGGGGATGACAGAGGATTAGATGGCTATATGGTATCACCCACTCTATGGACATGAGTTTGAGCACACTCCATGAGTTGGTGATGGACAGGGAAGCCTGGTGTGCTGAAATCCATGGGATCACAAAGAGTCAGGCACAAGTGAGTGACTGAACTGAACTGAACAGAAAGATGAAGAAATAATGCCACAATCTAATTAATAATAATTCAATAAAATCCTCTGTGGGTATTTGTTAACAAGAATAGTCTGAGCAGAAGGAGAGAATGAGCTGCAATGTCAAAATTTGAAACCAAATGCCTGAGAATGAAGTGCAATTTAATGGAGATATGAGGCCAGTAGCTTGCAGATGAGTTCTGTTACTAGCAGTTGAGTGTTACTAGAAAAACTATTTTTCATACATTCAGTTCAAATGTTCATAAAATGCCAAGTTTATATAAATGAACTCCAAAATAACCTTCAGCTTTAAAATTGTTTTAGTGTAGAACAAAGACAAGACATGTCTATAGTTTTTAAGATTCATTCTAAGAAACTGTACTATTTAAGCAACATTAGTCAATTAGTTGAGTTCAATTTCTAGGAGAAAAAAATATTTCTGGGGACTAATTTGCAAATTGCACTTTATAAGAAAATGAAAGTTATGCATCATAATGTGTTTCCCTTTTTTACTTTAATTTCTAAGAAACTGAAATTAGATTAGATCTTAGAAATTTTATAGCAAAATGAAGCTTCCAATGACAGTAACAGTGACTTCTCAACAGCTTTTTTTTTGCTTCTCAAGATAACATATTACATTAGAAGTGTATATACTTTTCATTCTCTAGATTGTCTAGCTTTACAGTACCTCAATGTTTATGAAAAATGCATAAATATAAATAAATGAATAGTGTTTAATAGTTTATTATATTAAAGGAATGAATTAAAAATGTCACATCACTAACATTGTTTTCTACACCTTTTTAAATTTTACTATTTTTCATTGAGATGAATTCTTTAATGTATGAAAAAAGTTGTTTTTATAAAAGATCTTAAATCCACTCTATTCCAAACTATCTTCAAAACACTGTGAACTTTAAAATCAAAGCTCTAAATCTCCAGTGCTATGAATTACTTGATGATAACTTCTGAGAAGCACAGCACTTCAAAATAAAAGATAAACAACTTTTGGATGTGTATTTTGTAAATCTAAGCCACTTTGATGATGGGAAAATGTAATATTTGCTACAACTCTAGGTCCTGGCAAGCAGCCTTTTTCCTCATAGTGCATCACTCCCCACTCCGTAGCTTTATTAGATTGTTTTTGTTAAGGATTGAAATCAGCATGTTTGAAAAATCCTAGTAGACTCTATTGCCAGTTATTGTGTTAGACTTGTTTATATTTTCTTCATTAGTTTTTTGAAAACTTGGCTTGCAAACTTCATAAAAATATTTTCCTATTTAGGTGGAAATACTTCTCATTTAGAAGCTAAATGGGGGCTTCCCAGGTGGCGCAATGGTAAAGAATCTGCCTGCCAATGCAGGAGATGCAAAAATGGGGATTTGATTCCTGGGTTAGGAAGATTCCCTGGAGTAGGAAATGGTAACCCACTCCAGTACTCTTGCCTGGAAAATCCCATGGATGGAGGAGCCTGGTAGGCTGCAGTCCATGGGGTCGCTAAGAGTTCGGCACTACTGAGCAACTTCACTTTCACATTTCACTTTCATGCATTGGAGAAGGAAATGGCAACCCACTCCAGTGTTCTTGCCTGGAGAATCCCAGGGACTGGGGAACCTAGTGGGCTGCCATCTATGGGGTTGCACAGAGTCAGACATGACTGAAGCGACTTAGCAGCAGCAACAGCAGCAGAGCACACATGCCCACACATACGCACACAAAAGCCAAATGGAAGTGAAAATGGCTACTGTCATTGACATATATGATTGACTTGGAGAAATTCCATACCAAGACTATTATTTTGATGGGATAAATTTTTATTTAATTACTAACTAATTCTAGAATTTTCAGTCACTTCAGTCAGTCAGTCATGTCCGACTCTGGGTAACCCCATGGACTACAGCATGCCAGGCTTCCCTGTCCATCACCAACTCCCAGAGCTTACTCAAACTCATATCCATCGAGTTGTTGATGCCATCCAACCATCTCATCGACTGTCATCCCCTTTTCCCGGCTTCAATCTTTCCCAGCATCAGTGTTTTTTCCAATGAGTCAGTTCTCATCAGGTGGCCAAAGTAATGGAACTTCAGCTGTAGCATCAGTCCTTCCAATGAATATTCAGGAATGATTTACTTTAGGATTGACTGGCTTGATCTCCTTGATGTTCAAGGGACTCTCAAGAGTCTTCTCCAACACCACAGTTCAAAAGCATCAGTTCTTTGGTGCTCAACTTTCTTTATAGACCAACTCTCACATCCATACATGACTACTAGAAAAACCATAGCTTTGACTAAATGGACCTTTGTTGACAAAGTAATGTCTCTGCTTTTTAATATGCTGTCTAACTTGGTCATAGCTTTTCTTCCAAGAAGCAAGCATCTTTTAATTTCATGGCTACAGTCACAATCTGTAGTGATTGTAGAGCTGAAGAAAATCAAGTCTCTCACTGTTTCCATTTCCAATTCAGAATTTTAGGTCAAGTTATTTTTAATACAATGACATGTATATGAACTATATTTGTGAACATTTAATATTTTCATCATTTTAAATGCATAAATTACTTTAAAGGTAGCTTTCTCATAAAATATTATTTTCATGGAATTTTTAATTAAATGTATTTTCATCTAAATGATATGTGTACACATATATAGGCAATTGAATTTATTCAACACCTTACAATTGCGCTTATTAGATATGATACAGGAGCCAAAGTCCTAACACTAAAGGAGGCTTAAGAGGAAAAGAACATGGCCATGCCAGAGACAAGATCAGCTTAAGCTCACCATTTCATGCATTTAACATGGCTTTTTAAATGGCAAAGTTAGAATTGAGCTTATACCATTTCCACAGTAAGACAGAAGCACTGGAATCAGAAGCATTCTTCTCCAGTCTCTAAAGAGAATAAGGGAAGCATCAATCTAGAATTTTTAACTTCAGTCAAACGTGTAAAACAACTCACAAGTAGTGAACTTGATATTAAAATATCAGGTGGTGATTAATAAGATTTTAGAAATCAATAAAACTGGTTGATTAATCAAATCAATCAAAAGTGTTGCTCTGAAATTGCCCAGATGGCTTATCTAACCTACAACATGTTCTCATCTGCTAAATTTCAATTTCCCCTACCAAGAGGCAAACCACCTAGAATGCATTAAAATTGAAATGGCTGCACAATCTGGAAATGAATGATTGGAAATGCCTAGATCTATGGCATTTCTCTCTCCAAATAGAAGAGTGCCAGGCAAAATGTAACATTTTTTTTTCAACTGTTACTTCAAGAACATTCACTGGATTTTCATGTTTCTCAGATTTAAGGGAGATTTATGAAAAAGGAACTGAAGGTACTAGTTTTCAACACCATTGATATTATTGATTAGCTGATCTTAAGTTCCAAAGCATTATTTTCATTCTGCAAAATAAGCATAAAAATACTACAAACAGTTAATTGCCTGCTTTTCATATCATGCTTTTCAATGCCCTATCAGCTTTTTATTAATATTAATGAGGAGAATTAGCACAGCAGATCAGGGAGCCACGATAGCACCAAGAACCTACGAGGACCCTACGGCTCTCATGCTTTATTATTTTTTAATCAAAGTAGCTGACTTGAAGGCACAAAATTAAAGAACTGAGCTTTTTATGATTCCACAATAATTCAAATTAAAATGATCTATACTTGCATAATTCCCTGAACCATTTTGTGCTTGTTAAAAACAGTTAAAATTGCATAAATTCATGATTTAAAAGCTGTGGTTTCCCTTTCTTAATGAACAGTCCACTTTATGTGCTTCTCCCAGCTCACACATGTGGACATAATAAAGCAAAAGACGGTGGGCAGAGTGACCAAGAGAGAATTTAAACTTATGATTTACACTGAGTAAAAGAAAAATGCTCATTTGTTACTTCTAGGCTTACTAGAAATTCTTGGCATTTACACAGTTCCATTGACTGTCCTTGAAAAATATGTGTAAAAGAAAAGTGCTGGGAAAGCCCATTTTGTGGATAGTAATACAGAGCTATAAAATTGATGGTAATGGTTTTGAATCTATTCAGTCTTGAAACTTAAGACTCAATTGAGGTGTCTAAATGCACCTATGAAACTTATTTTCCTTTTGACAACTAAAAATTAAAGTCTCTAAAGAATCTGTATGTTGCTCCAGTATTAAGACTTTCATTAAATTTTGTGTTGAAATTTTCATACTATACAAAAGTTTTAAAACCACTGATATCCATTAGACACATTATAACTGAAAATAAAAAAATAAATTATCTTTTCGAAATCATCATAATCTGTGGATATGAACACAATAAATATATATATATATATTAATTTTAAGATGGCCTAGATCCAAACTCAATCAACAGAATTCATAATTCTAAAACATTCATAAGCAAAATCTCTTTTACATCACAAATGGCAAAAATTGCAAGGCGATAGAATAAAAAGGTGGTAGTCAATTTCGAGTTTAGGAAGTTCCTATATGTCCAGAAAAGGCAAGGAGACCTGAATCAGAGGAAGGGTGTTCAGAACAGGCTGACTTAGAAGTGTTTGGAGGTAAGTATCAGAGAAATATTACAAAATATTGCCCTTTGAAGTATTTCGCACACTGTGATCTGGGTTATCTTTAATGTCAACCCAAGAACTAATTTAAAGTAAGTTCACAGTTGAAAACTGTAATCAATTTACAATTGATTACAAGAATCATTTGTATTCTTGGGTTCCCACCTCACAACCATGGACTGTGTTTAAACTCCAGAAGTGATGTTCTTGTACTTTCTAAATGGTTCTCCTGTGGGACATCAGGACAATGGTGTTCACTTACTCTTTTTTAATAGTAATTTTTTTTTCTTATTTTTCTTAATCATAAGAGGACTCATCTATATGAAAAAGGAAAAGACAATTGCTCTGCAGTGAAAGGACTGATTCCCTCAATTTTCATACAAACAGCTGTATCAGCCCAAACCAAAGGCACTTCAATTCAGTTCAGTTCAGATGCTCAGTAGTGTACGACTAATTAGGACCACATGAATCACAGCACGCCAGGCCTCCCTGACCATCACCAACTCCCAGAGTTCACTCAGACTCATGTCCATCGAGTCAGTGATTCCAACCTGCCATCTCATCCTCTGCCGTCCCCTTCTCCTCCTGCCCCCAATCCCTCCCAACATCAGAGTCTATTCCCATGAGTCAACTCTTCACATGAGATGGCCAAAGTACTAAAGTTTCAGCTTTAGCATCATCCCCTCCAAACAAATCCCAGGGCTGATCTTCAGAATGGACTGGTTGGAACTCCTTGCAGTCCAAGGGACTCTCAAGAGTCTTTTCCAGCACCACAGTTCAAAAGCATCAATTCTTCGGGGCTCAGCCTTCTACATAGTCCAACTCTCACATCCATACATGACCACTGAAAAAACCATAGCCTTGACTAGATGGACCTTAGTCGGCAAAGTAATGTCTCTGCTTTTGAATATGCTATCTAGGTTGGTCATAACTTTTCTTCCAAGGAGTAAGCATCTTTTAATTTCACGGCTGCAATCACCATCTGCAGTGATTTTGGAGCCCCGAAAAATAAAGTCTGACACTGTTTCCCCACCTATTTCCCATGAAGTGATGGGACCAATATCATGATCTTCGTTTTCTGAATGCTGAACTTTAAGCCAACTTTTTCACTCTCCTCTTTCACTTACATCAAGAGGCTTTTAGTTCCTCTTCACTTTCTGCCATAAGGGTGGTGTCATCTGCACATCTGAGGTTATTGATATTTCTCCCAGCAATCTTGATTCCAGCTTGTGTTTCTTCCAGTCCAGCATTTCTCATGATGTACTCTGCATATAAGTTAAATAAGCAGGGTGACAGTATACAGCCTTGACACACTCCTTTTCCTATTTGGAACCAGTCTGTTGGTCCATGTCTAGTTCTAACTGTTGCTTCCTGACCTGCATACAGATTTCTCAAGAGGCAGGTCAGGTGATCTTGTATTCCCATCTCTCTCAGAATTTTCCACAGTTTATTGTGATCCACACAGTCAAAGGCTTTGGCATAGTCAATAAAGCAGAAATAGATGTTTTTCTGGAACTCTCTTGCTTTTTCGATGATCCAGGGGATGTTGGCAATTTGATCTCTGGTTCCTCTGCCTTTTCTAAAACCAGGTTGAACATCAGGAAGTTCACGGTTCACGTATTGCTGAAGCCTGGCTTGGAGAATTTTGAGCATTTCTTTACTAGCATGTGAGATGAGTGCAATTGTGTGGTATTTTGAGCATTCTTTGGTATTGCCTTTCTTTGGGATTGGAATGAAAACTGACTTTTTCCAGTCCTGTGGCCACTGCTGAGTTTTCCAAATTTGTTGCCAATTTAGTGCAGCACTTTCACAGCATCATCTTTGGAGTCCTAATCATCTTCCACTTCAAGGATTACTTTTCTCCTCCCCTTAAAGCCCTTCCAGTCCTCTCTGTCTTACAGCATAGGTCCTTAGAGAATATAACTGATTAATCTTAACTTGGTTAAAATTATTTTTGTATCATTATTTGTACCACCATTACAGATGTCATTAAAAATATTATTTGCTGAAAGCTCAGAAAATGGACACTATATTGTCAAGGAGTTTGTCATCCAGCTTACTCTCTAGACATCTCCAAGTATAAATTACATTCTCAGTTGGAATTCCTTCTCTGCCTTTTGCCAAAATTGCATCTGCTTTGACAGAAATATAGTTCTTGTTGCATTCTCCATTAAAAACAAACAAACAAACAAACTTCATTTTGCTGTTTTACATTTATTTGAGAAAAGTTAAAGATACATATAATATGCTATCCTATAAGAGAAAAGCTTAACAGGAGCAGAAGATATTAAGAAGAGGTGGCAAGAATACACAAAAGAACTGTACAGAAAAGATCTTCACGAATCAGATAATCACGATGGTGTGATCACTCATCTAGAGCCAGATATCCTGGAATGTGAAGTCAAGTGGGCCTTAGAAAGCATCACTACGAACAAAGCTAGTGGAGGTGATGGGATTCCAGTTGAGCTCTTTCAAATCCTGAAAGATGATGTTGTGAAAGTGCTGCACTCATTATGCCAGCAAACTTGGAAAACTCAACAGTGGCCACAGGACTGGAAACGGTCAGTTTTCATTCCAATTCCAAAGAAAGGCAATGCCAAAGAATGCTCAAAATACCACACAATTGCACTCATCTCACATGCTAGTAAAGTAATGCTCAAAATTCTCCAAGCCAGGCTTCAACAGTATGTGAACCATGAACTACCAGATATTCAAGCTGGCTTTAGAAAAGGCAGAGGAACCAGAGATCAAATAGCCAACACCTGCTGGATCATCAAAAAAGCAAGAGAGTTCCAGAAAAACATCTATTTCTGCTATTGACTATGCCAAAGCCTTTGACTGTGTGGATCACAATAAACTGTGGAAAATTCTGAAAGAGATGGGAATAGCAGACCACCTGACCTGCCTCTTGAATAATCTGTATGCAGGTCAGGAAGCAACAGTTAGAACTGGACATGGACCAACAGACTGGTTTCAAATAAGAAAAGGAGTACATCAAGTACATCCTAGTAGCTTCCCTTGGTCTCTGTGTCATTCACAACCATTGTCATGAATAATTACACCTATTTACAAACATGTTCTTCGTATTAGTACTGAAAAACTTGTTTTTGTCTGCTTAAAGTTTAAGTTAATTTTAGTGGACAAAGTGCAAAGAATTAGACAAAGTACATCTCACTTCTCAAACCACACAGTTGAAAAAAGAGCAATCTAAATCAGAAAGTGGCTGAGAACAACTGGAAAAAGACAAGGAATCATAAATCTCTGGAGAATGTTGTTTGAGAAAGACTAGGTAGCTAGATAGTTTTCTGCCCAGAAACAGAAGGAGTTTGTATCTGTACAAGCTTAGCACTGTGCCATGTACACGGCATATGCTCAACAAGCTTCACCCACTGTTATTATTTCCTTTTATTTTCTCAGATGCTTTTACAAGTGACCTCCATCTTCTGATTAACCAATGCTTTTCATTCCCCATAAAACCTGTGAGCTAATGGCCATCATCTGCAGAACTGCTGTGACCAGTTGGTTTATCTCTCATACTATCAGCCTTTCTGATTCCACAAGCTGAGTTTTATACTAACCAAGATTACTTTGTGATGATCTAAAAAAGGGTTAATGTCATCCATAATTTACTAATTTATTTATATGTCTGAAAAGAAAACTCTAATTGGAACCTTTAGAAAGTGAAAATCCCTCAGTCATGTCCAACTCTTTGTGACCCCATGGACTATATTCTCCAGGCCAGAATACTGGAGTGGGTAGCCTTTCCCTTCTCCAGGGGATATTTCTAACCCAGGGATCGAACCCAGGTCTCCCATGTTGCACGCACATTCTTTACCAGCTGAGTCACAAGGGAAGCCTAAGGATACCCAAGTGGGTAGCCTATCCCTTCTCCAGCAAATCTTTTGACCCATGAATTGAACCGGGGTCTCCTGCATTGCAGGCAGATTCTTTACCAACTGAGCTACCAGGGAAGCCTGGAATCTTTAGAATAACTGGATCAAATTTTAAAATTAAAATTTTTTTTTAAGTTGGAGTAACATTCCAAAATGTTTTAAAGATAAATTTAAGATAGATTTCCAGCTATTATTATCTTTCATAATTAACTGATGAACAATCATAGTGAGACAAATTACACTTTATCACCATGAGGACACTGAAACCCAGACTGACATACAACAAAGAAAGGAAGTAAATGCGCTGAGACTAGAAACCATACAGCTTGCCTCACAGTAGTGTGCACAGCTCACCATGAGCTTGCAAAATCCCGCTATAAGAAACAGAAAAATAACTTGATTTTAATTTTTCTCAAAGTCATCATCATTGTTCAATTACTGTTCTGAGAGACCTTATAAGAGTCATTTTTCAACAGTCACTCTTCTAATAAGTCGTCACGTTGCAGAATACAGTATTAAAAAAAAAAGTTTCCCTGTTACTTTTATTAAAAAAAAAAACTCGGAAAGCATTGTGTTGTGTTGTACTGTGTTATGCTGTATTGAATTACATACAATGTACTACATGCAATACATTGTACTGTATTGTATCATAGTTGTATTTACCATATCCTTTTAGATTTGCTCACTCAGGATTTGTATCTAAAGTTACAAGCTAAACCATGCCTTAAGACTAAACCAGAAATAGAAATATTCATGGCCCCTTGCCTCTAGAACACGTTAAGTGAATTGGAGGACTGAAAGAACTGCCAGCCAATCTGATGTGCAAGATTTTAAGTGCAATCATTATTATGTTTCAAATTTGAAATCATCAGTCTATTAGTCAGGAGTGGAAAATTGTGATGGGTGTGCATAGCCCTTCTCCTGCACAGAGAGGTTGGCATATTCCCATCGACTTTCAAGATGCTAGGTAATACACAAACACCAAGGAGTTACCCCAACGAGCCCAGCTTCCTAATGCATCTGAGTACGGACAATACAAGTAAACTTCATGATAAACACTCAGGGTCTAGTTTAATTTTTCAAACTCTATTTTGCATTTTGATGATGAGAAAAAAAGAAAAAAACAGAACAGAGGGTGAAGCAGGGAGAGCAGTGGTGGTGTGCATGCTACATTTTTCATCTTAAATAGCATGATTTACTATAGCCATTTTTGGAGTAACAAATCCAGCTGAAATTCATGCTTGGAATGCCTTAAAGGGATGCAAAGGCAAGTTGATTTTTCATCTTAAAAAGCTATTCTGGTTAATTTGGTCTTGAAAGTGGATGGAGGAAAGGTAGGAAATCAGGTATGGATAAAATACACTCATCTCTCTATTTGAAGTTACAGACTCAAATCTTATTGTATATTTAAGGCATGCAAGTTTCTTGAAATATTCTTATTTGGTGGCATAGCTTTTTTCTTTTGCTCACTATATACAGTGAGCACTTGTTACATAACAATTTATACTCTAGGAAACACTGCACCAAAATCAGAACCACACTTGTACCTTCTTCACAGGTAATGATGGTAATGATAATTAAAATAACACAGTAAACAACATGCAAGTAAAAAACCCTAAAATTCTAAAATCTTGAGATTCATCATGAACATTTCCATAACCATCCTTTTACAAAACCTCATAACCCCATAAATGTGATTTTATATATATATATATATATATATATATATATATATGCTGCTAAGTCGCTTCAGTCGTGTCCGACTCTGTGTGACCCCATAGATGGCAGCCCACTAGGCTTCCCTGTCCCTGGGATTCTCCAGGCAAGAACAATGGAGTGGGTTGCCATTTCCTTCTCACATATGTATGTGTGTATATATATGTGTGTGTATATATATATATAGAGAGAGAGAGAGAGAGAGAGAGAGTGTTCATGTGTTGAGTTGCTCAGTCATGTCTGACTCTTTGTAGCACCATGGACTATAGCCTGCCAGGCTCCTCTGTTTATGGGAATTCTCCAGGCAAGAATACTGGAGTGGGTTGCCATGACCTCCTTCAGGGGATCTTCCCAACCCAGGGATCAAACCCAGGTTTCCCGCATTGCAGGCAGATTCTTTACCATCTGACCCACCAGGGAAGCCTACACACACACACACACACACACACACACACACACATATGTATATATATACACATGCATACATATATATATATACATATATGTATATATATATATATATATATATATATATATATATATATATAGCTATTTAGTTCCTAAGTTGCGTCTGGCTCTTTGCCACCCCATGGACTGTAGACAGATATTTAATTTTGGCTGTGCTAGGTCTTCACTGAGGTGTGCAAGCTTGCTCTAGTTGTGGACTGCTCTAGCTGCAGCATGGGTGCTCTCTAGTTGTGGCATACAGCCTCTAGAGTGCATAGGCTCAATAGTTATGGTGCACTGACTTAGTTGCCCCGTGGCATGTGAGATCTTAGTTCTTCAACCTGAGATTGAACTCACATCCCAGACACTGGAAGGCAGATTTGTAACCACTGGACCACCAAAGAAGTCCCTCACAAATGGAATAATATTATACACATTATGATTATATGGAATAATTGATTTTTTTAATGTTTGTTTTGTTTTGCTTACCTTCATGGTCATTATCTTCATTGGCAAAGTAATTATTTTTTACTAACATAAATTCATATAACTTTATATGTGCATTTAATATGAAGATAGATTAGCATGCATGTATATACAGAATTTTTTGTCATTGTTTTTTCTGTTAAAATGAAATCTCCTACTTGCATATTTCTTTTTTCAGTAACAAAAGGTAAAATTTTCCCTCAAGACAGGAGTTTCAACTTTCATACATTTATTGAGAATACTGTATAGTATTTCATGGCAAGGATTTGCCACAATTTGCTTAGTCTTTTATTTTGCAGACATTTATTTTATTGTCAATATTTTGTCATATATGGATTTTTTTAATTTTTTTTTTATTTTTAGGGCAGAGATTTCCAGGAGATATTCAGTTGAAGAGCACCTATAAATTAATTTTAAGAAAAATTGTAAAATTATATTGTCTATCTTGGTTTTCTTCATAACAGTTATCATCATCTTATATCCTCTATCCTTATTTCCTCTTTCTCTCACTAGAAGAAATAATGCTGTGAGAACTAAAGATATACCTTTCATTCATTTGCTCTATTTTCAGAGATTGGCACATATCAAATGTGCAATTAATGTTTGTTTAATAAATAAATTATTATTTCAGAATCGCTAATACCATTGTTTGGTCACTCAGTTGTGTCCAAATCTTTTGAGACCTCATGGACTGTATCCTGCCAGGCTCCTTTGTCCATGGGATTTCCCAGGCAAGAACACTGGAGTGAGTTGCTATTGATAATTAAATATTAAATCATTTGTGTTCCTGATTTAATGGAAATGAAAGAGTTCTTCCATTTAAAAGAATGTTTAAATTATATGATAAAAACTATTCATATAAAAACTAACATTCTTTTGTTTTTCCTCTTTGCTTAGGGTTTTGTTGTTGTTTTAATGAGGAATGACTGTTAAATGTCATGGAATTACTTTTTAGCATTTACTATTTAATTATGTTTTTACTCCTTGAATTCACTTACATATTGCATACACTGATTGAATCATCCTTGTGGTTCTGAAATAAATAGCATTGAGATACTGTATTTTTATATACAACTGCATTATATTTTGTTAACAATTTATAAATAATAGTTTCCTCTCTATTTGTAATTAATATTGCTCTGTAGGCTTCTTTTTTGTTTATGGGTTTTATTTTTGCTGTATTTTTGGATTAAAATTGTAGTCTTGATAAAATGACTTAATAAAATATTCTATAAAGATTTTAAATATTGCTGCAATTGTATTTTCATTAAAACTTAGAATTTACACTGAAGCCACCTGGCCTTTGACTGTTTTAATGGCAGGCTTTAAATCAATATCAGAGTCTCTTCTAAGGAAATCATTGTGTAAGATATCTATTTTTCTAAAGTTAATTTTGCCTTTTTTTTTTAAATTTCTAGAAAACTGTTTACCTTTTCTAGTTTTCAAAGTTATTTCCTAGAATTGAGTGTATCCTGTTTTATAACTTTGGCTTTTGGAATTTTTATATTCCAAATTGTACTAGGTCTGACATTTTTGTTTTTCTCTTTTCTTCTCCAAAGTAGGCTAGGAAGGGTTTATTTGTTGAATTGTTCTTTTCAAAGCCATACATTTTAAATTTACATACACACACATACACATACACGTGTGTGTGTGTATATATGTTTGCTAAAAATCAGTTTCTTTAGCCTAACCTGTGTTTCGAACAGTGAATGTCTATGTTTCTCTACATATATAGCCTATAGGGAGAATAAGAAGCCTGGATGATTAGAACCACCAAGATATTATATGAGTGTTTATTTAATATAAACAGAGATAGTTTATTTAATATAGACAGAGACAGTGAAATTTCTTGGTTAGAATACTTTGAAATCATTTGACTAGCATTTAAGTCAATAGTAGAGAAACAGTTCCTATGTCATATAATCTTTTAAATATCTCAGACAAACTTTCCTGTTTCACAAACTCAGCTTCTTGATTCTTTAATGCCAAGAATCCTGGAGAAGACAGGACACAATTGACATAAACACACCTAAATGTGGGTTAAAACTCTGTAGGTATTTTACTATATACAAATGTCAAGAAAATATCATGCTTCTACATACTCCATTAAATGTGGAAGTAACAGCACACATCTCTGTAAAAGACATCATCTCTTTGAAGGTGTGAACCTTGATATGACAGTTCTCAGTGTCATTATGCCAACAATTTGAAGTGACAGAATTTGGTATTGAAGTGAACTACTTCATAAATATTTTTAATTTTTCCAAGAGATAAAGATATAGGCCAAATATTGTGCAGGGTTTATTTTGGGGTGGAAAAAAAAGCATTTAATTGACAGATAAAAATGGTATGAAAAGGGTAATTTCATTTTCCATCAGTAAAGTAAGGTTTTATCGTTGAGAATTAAATTAACAACACATGAAATTGGCTTTTTCTAAGTTCATATTTTCTGAACAAAAAAAAAAAAAAAAAAGGAGGAGTGAGAGAAAGAGGAAACCCCCCTAAATCAAAAGTAGCATTATAAAGTTTCCACTAATGAACACAGTTATCCCATTTTCTTTATTTATTAAAAAGGGAAAACAATAGAACTCCTGTAAACCTACATGCTTGTAGGCTTCCTTGTTGTGCCTAGCCATCAGTCATGTCCAACTCTTTGCAACCCTATGGAGTGTAGCCACTAAGCTCCTCTGTCCATGGGATTTTTCAGGCAAGAATATTGAAGTGGGTTGCCATTTTCTTCTCCAGGGGATCTTCCTGATCCAGGGATCAAACCTGTGTCTTCTGCATTGCAGGTAGATTTTTTACCATCTGAGTCACCAGGAAAGCCCCTGGTTATTTTCATACCATGATTATCTCCAACATAGCCAACCAGAAACTGAGATGAAAATGCAAACATAATTATATTTTGAAAAGTACTGATTTCTACTTTTTTTAATATATGGAAATAAAATTATCAAATTCCCCAGATAAATTTTGAAAGAAAACCATTTCTACAATACCAGTTATTCCAGACTTGATAGATGTCTATTGACATTAAATTTAAGGCAGAGGTTTATTTACAAAACAACAACAAAAACAACAACAGTAGTGTATGGTCAGGGAAAAGAGCCAGTTAGGGACCTCCAAAAATTCTTTCCTCCACAGAAATGAAAAAACTGGTAATTTCAGAATTAAAAATTTCAGCATTCTAGAAATCAAAGACAATAATATAAGGGGAAAAAAAATCAAAGAAACCTGCTGATACTTACTGAGAACAGTGAGCAGTGTGCCATTTCTATGTGCCCTTTTCTATTCCCCTTTCTCTTATCCAGCTCACTATAATTTTGATGAAGCTGAAACTCCAATACACTGACCACCTGATGCAAAGGGCTGACTCATTGGAAAAGACCCTGATGCTAGGAGAGATCGAAGGCAAAAAGAGAAGGGAGTAACAGAGGATGAGATGGCTAGGTAGCACCAACTAACTCAATGGATATGAATTTGAGCAAATTCCAGAAGATAGTGAAGGATAGAAGAGCCTAGCATGCTGCAGTCCTTGGGGTCGCAAAGAGTTGGACACAACTTAGTGACTGACCAAAAACAGCAATAAGTAGTAATTTTGAAAATTAATAACGCTATCATGGTAAAAACTCAGTAGCCCAGCAGCAACCAGAGGGAGCAGAGTGGCAATGGAGCTCTTTCAAAGTTTCATTCTCAGAAAATTATCATTATTTATCCTAACTGGTGTTTCCCTGAAAGATCTTACATGGTTGGATTTGTGAAGACATGAAATGGAGCTATTGCAGTGTGAAAAGTTTTTCACCATGAATTTTTCACAAACAATTAGAGAAAACTGACTTATTTTGAACTGTCCAGTATATTTATGGAGTATCCAGAAGGTTATGCACATGGATAGGTCTATGTGCTTGCCCAGAACTGTGTGCATGCTCAGAAAAGAACTAGGACTCTGACCTCTGGCTGAATTGAGACTGCACAAGCTGAAAGGAGAGACCAAGGCAGAGTTGTCAAATACCTGATCAAGTATTGAAGGTGCGGCCCAATGAATAGAGTCCCCAAGCACAACTTGGAGACTTATGATTCCGTGTTTTCTAGGGCATCTCTGTCCATTCTTTAGTTGACCTCTAAGCTAACCAGGCAGTGATTTCAGTGGCACACACAACAAAGAATATAGACCTTACACAGTTGGTTCAGAAAAGTCACTAAACAAACAACAGCAGCTACAAAAGCAATAAGACTTCAGGAGGAAGAGGGGTCTGGTCTGTTAGATTTTGCTACATTGTATTGTTTTAAAAGTTCAATTTTCAGCAACAAGAACCAAAAAATACAAAGCATGTAAAGAAACATAACTTATATAAAAAGTCACTAGAGGGGTTTGACAACAATTGACAAGACAAAAGGATCAGTAAACTTGAAAGTAGTTCAGTGGAGATTTTCCAGTCTGAAAATAAAGATAAATGAACAGAGTCCTGTGGGATAACATCAAGCTTACCAATATGCACATAATGCAAAAACACTTTCCAATATTGATGGAAAACACTCATCTACACATGCAAGAAGTTCAACAAAAATGTAGAAAAAATTCAAAGAGCCGTGTATTAGTCAGAATTCTCCAGAAAAGCAGAACTGATAAGATATGTGAGTTTGTCTCAGTCTGAGCTGTTATAAAAATGTGCTGCAGACCAGATGGCTTATAACAACAGAAAATTATTTCTCAGTCCTAGAGGTTGAGAAGTACAAGATCATGACACTGGCAGATTGAATGTGATAGCTGGTGAGGGCCCACTCCCTGGTTCATACACTGTGGCGTTCACTGTGTTCTCACATGGTGGAAGAGTATGAGGGAATCTCTCCACAGTCTCTGTTGTAAGGGCTTCAATCCCATTAAGAAGGGCCCTGACATTATGATTGAATCACCTCCCAAAGGCCTCACTTCCTAATACCAAAACATTTAAGGTTACGTTTCAATGTAAGGACTTGCGGGAGATGATAGCATTAAATGCTAGCTCTCCAAATTCATGCCCTTCTTGGATGAAAAATACATTAATTGCATCCCAATTGTCCCGAAAGTCTTACCTTGTTCCAGTATCTGTTCCAGCATCCATCAGTTAAATATCCACTTTAAAGTCTAAGCCAAAAGTAGCACCTAGAGTGATGATTTGTTTCATATATGATATTATACATGTTTCAATGCCATCAATATTGTAAAGTAATTAGCCTCCAATTAAAATAAATAAATTAATTTTTAAAAAAAGTAGCACCTAAATAACATGTGAGTGAAACAATTCATTTTGAGGCAAATTACTCTTCCACTACGAACCTGTAAATCAAACTAGTTTTGTGCTTCCAAAGTACAATACAAGATAGAAATCACCATTCTATAAGTGAGAAATAGGAAAAAAGAAATGGAGTAACATGTCCTAAGCAACTCAGGAACATTAAGACTCATCGGGGTGGTTTTCCTGCCCCTAGAGCTTTAACTAGCTTCATCCCCATGACGACACCAAGTATAGTCCATGCTGCAGTTCTCATGGGTTGGAATCACATGCCTGTGGCTGCCCTTCATGAGTTTGCCTGCCAGTCTGGGTTCACTTGGGGCAGTCCAACTTTACTAGCTCCACTGGGTATTACCCTAGTGAGGAATGTCTGCACAGTGACATTATTCCAATAGCAGTCTTCTGCCTGAGTTGTGCGCATATGGTTCCAGGAGGTTCCATCCTTTGAACTAGGTGGAAGCAGTCATGCATCCCCAATGCTTTGTTGGGTAAAACATAAGCTACATCAGGGCTTCTGGAATGACATCTGGGGCAGCTGACGAGCATGGCACTGAAGTTTGTGGTGCTGAACCTACAATGTGAATGCTAAGCAGCTTTGGTCCCTTTTCTGAAATTGCTCTGCTCTGTCTAGGCTTTGTCTTCTCTCCTACATGTGCATGAATGCTAAGTCGGCTCAGTTATACCTGACTCTTTGCAACCCTATGGACTGTAGCCCTCCAGGCTCTTCTATTCATGGGATTGTCTAGGCAAGAATACGGGGGTGGGTTGCCATTTCCTCTGACAGGGGATCCTCCCAACCCAGGTATCGAATCCATGTCTTCTGCATTGGCAGGTGGGTTCTTTATCTCTATCACCACATGCAAATTACTAATTTCTCTCACTATGGATATGTTGAGAATTTTCCACATTTTTAAGTTCTGCCATCCTTTAAGTCATTTCTCTGTTCTTGCATTTTACTTTAAGTAAAAGAAGCCAAGCAATACTTAGATATTTCCTCTGCCAAATATTCAGTTTTATTGCTTTCAAGTTCTACCTTCCACAAAACACAAGTATACATACAAAGTTCAGCCAAGTTCTTTGCCAATTTATAACACCATGGCCTTTCCTCCTTTGTCCAGCCACATGTGCCTTATTTTTGTCCAAGAGTTCATCAGAATAGCCTTTCCTGTTCATATTTCTACCAACAGTCTGTTCACAACCATTTAGTTACTATTAAATAAAATAGAGATTTTCTTTATAGCTCTCCTATTTTCCTTTTGGGTCTTAATCAGAATGGCCTTGAAAGGTTCAGTCATGGCAAGTTGGCTATTTCTAACACACGCATCCAAAATCTTCTAGCCTCTAGTGATTATCTCGTTTCAAAGCTGCTTCCACATTTTTAGTACTTGTTAAAGCAGAACCGCCACATCTTGATGTAAGACTAGGTTTTTAGTCTTAGTCAGCATGTATTGGTTTAACAAAGTACCAAAGACTGGGTAACAATAGGAATTATAAACAATAGGAATGTACTTCTCCCAGTTCTAGAGGCTTGGGAGCCCAAATCATTGTGCCAGCAGCATTGATGTGATGGCTGATGTGGGCAGAGAGTGAGTTAGGCAAGATGGCGTGTTCAGGCTCTCTTGGCCCATGTTTTTTAAATAATGACTACGTAACAGCTGAGATCATTTATAGCACTGCGCACGTGCATCATGAAGTACTCGCTTGGTCCTGGGCTACTTTGTGCTGTATGGATAGATAAGCTCAACCCAGAAAAGTGAGGGCATCGCAGCTGTGTCTCTGTTGTGTCACAGAAGGAAAGAATAGAGCATGTCTGCTGCTACCACTGCTGCGCTGGCCTGGAGAGGTTAAACATGTCTGCAGTTCCCATGGCTCCATGAGCTTTCTTCCAGCTTTCGCACTTGCTTCTTCCCTACCATGGGTTCAGTAAACAGTGCACATAGTGAGATACAGCAAGATAATTGGCATCATGAAAAGGATCAGCAATACAGTTGGTGAGGGGCCACTTCCTGGCTAATGCATGACACCTTCCTACTGTGTCCTCACATGATGGAAGAGTGTGAGGGATATCTCCAGAACCTCTTTTATAAGAGCAGTAATTCTACTCATGAGGGCTCCAACTTCATGATATGATTCCCTCTCAAAAACCTCACTTCCTAATATTATTGCTCTATCATCGCCACTTTAAAAGTTAGAGTTTCACTATACGAATTTTGAGGAGACATACAAGTATCCAGGAGATATGAATGTACATGTGTGTATGTGTATGTGTGTGTGTTTTAAGGAATCAGCTCCTATGTTTGTGGAGGCTGAGAAGTCCCAATATCTGTAGTCAGCAAATGGGAAACAGAAGAGTGAATGATGCAGTTCCAGTCCAAGTGCAGGAGACACCTAATGTACCAGTTCAACAAGTTCCGCAGAATAAGTTTCCCACACTCCATATTTTGCTCCATTTGAACCTTCCATTGATTGGATGTACATCATGTGAAATGCCGGGCTGGATGAATCACAAGCTGGAATCAAAACTGCTGGGAGAAATATCAACAACCTCAGATAAGCAGATGACACCACCATTATGGACAGAGATCAAAGAGGAACTAAAGACCCTCCTGATGAAAGTAAAAGAAGAGAGTGAAAAAGCTGGCTGAAAACTCAACATTCAAAAAATGAGGATCATGGCATCTGGTTCCATCACTTCATGGCAAATAGATAGGGAAACAACGGAAACAGTGATAGACTTTATTTTGGGGGGCTCAAAAATCACTGCAGATAGCGAACTTACTAAATCACTTACTTACAAAATCACTGCAGCCATGAATGTTAAAAATGTTTGCTCCTTGGAAGAGAAGCTATGTCCAAGCTAGACAGCATATTAAAAAGCAGAGACATTACCTTGCTGACAAAGGTCCATCTAGTCAAAGCTATGATTTTTCCAGTAGTCATGTATGGATGTGACAGTTGGACTCTAAAGAAATCTGAGCACCAAAGAATTAATGCCTTTGAACTATGATGTTGGAGAAGACTCTTGAGAGTCACTTGGACTGCAAGGAGATCAAACCAGTTAATTGTAAAGGAAATCAGTCCTGAATATTCATTGGAAGGACTGATACTGAACCTGAAACTCCAATATTTTGGCCACCTGATGCGAAGAACTGACTCATTGGAAAAGACACTGATGCTGGGAAAGATTGAAGGCAGGAGGAAAAGGGGATGACAGAGGATCAGATGGTTGTATGGCACCACTGACTCAATAGACATGAGTTTGAGCAAGCTAAAACCTTGTACTTCCCTGGTGTCTCAGACGGTAAAGCATCTGCCTACAATTCAGGAGACCTGGGTTCAATCCCTGGATTGGGATGATCCTTTGGAGAAGGAAATGGCAACCCACTCCAGTACTTGCTGAAAAATTCCATGAATGGAAGAGCATGGTAGGCTATAGCCCATGGGGTTGCAAAGAGTAAGACATGACTGAGTGAACTTCACTTTTCACTTTCACTTTGAGCAAGCTCTGGGAGTTGGTAATGGACAGGGAAGCCTGTTGTGCTGCAGTCCATGGGGTAGCAAAGAGTCAGAAATGAATGAGCCACTGAACTGCATTGATTGATTGGATGAAGACCACCCATATTAAGAAGAATAACCTGCATACTGAATCTATCCACTTCGTGGATCACAGCCTTCTTCTGACAAAGGGGCTTGTGTAACTCAATGAAGCTCTGAACCATGCTGTGCAGAACCACCCAAGATGGATAGGTTATAGTGAAGACTTCTGACAATGTGGTCCACTGGAGGAGGACCATTCTAGTGTTCTGACTAGAAGTCATGTCTGACTCTTTGTGAACCCATGGATTGTAGCTTGCCAGACTCCTCTGTCTATGGAATTCTCCAACAAGAATACTGGGGTAGGTTGTCATTCACTTCTCCAGGGAATCTTCCTGTCAGAAGGTGTTTAATATCCTACTGAGGAAGAGTGGAGGGCAATAATTAATAGCTCCAGAAACAACAGCTGGACCAAAGCAGAAATTATGCTCAGTTGTGGATGTATCTGTTGGTAAATGTAAAGCCCAATGCTGTAAGAAACAATATTGCATAGGAACCTGGAGTTTTAGGTTCATGAATCAAAGTAAACTGGAAATGGTCAAGCAGGAGATGGCAAGTGTGAGAAATGATATCTTAGGAATCAGTGAAGTAAAATGGACTGGAATGGGTAAATTTAACTCAATTGACCATTATAGCTACTACTTGGAGTGGCCCTCATAGTCAACAAAAGAGTTTGCAATGCAGTACTTGGGTGCAGCGTCAAAAACAACAGAAAAATCTCATCTCATTTCTAAGGCAAAATATTCAGTATCACAGCAATCCAAATCTGTGACCCACCCACTAATTCTGAAGAAGCTGAAGCTCACTACTCCTATGAAGACATACAAGATCTTCTAGAATGAACACCAAAAAAGATGTCCTCTTCCTCTTTGAAGACTGGAATGAAAAAACAGAAAGTCAAGAGATATCTGGAGTAACAGCCAACTTTGACCATGGAATACAAAATGAAGCAGGGCAATGGCTAACAGAGTTTTGCCAAGAGAACACACTGGTCATAGCAAACACCCTCTTCCAATAACACAAGATATGACTCTACACATGGACATCACCAGATGGTCAATACCAAAATCTGATTACATTTTTTCCAGTCAAAGATGGAGAAGCTCTATGGAGTCAGCAAAAACACAAGACCAGGAGCTGACTATGACTCAGATCACGAGCTTCCTATTGCAAAATTCAAGCTTAAATTGAAGAAAGTAGGGAAAACCACTAGGTCATTCAGATATGATCTAAATTAAATCCCTTATGATTATACAGTGGAGGTACACATCATAACATCAATGATATAGTGAATTTATTATATGTCCATTTGCTTTGGACTAAACCCTTATACAGCAAATGATTTAAATACTGAATTGTTTTTGTTAAATCTAGAGAATAATTCTCATTTAAATTCATTTTTAGCCTCATTCTATTGTCCTAATTGTCCTCGTATTAAAAGATTTAGGTTCTGTACCTCTTTAAAAATTCATTAAAAGTCACTTTATGCTATTTTAATTGAAAATACGTTAAATGTTAAATTATGATTTACTTTCTGCTTTGATTTAGCACAGTGATTTTCACATTCACATCAGTTACAAAGTTATCCCCCCATCCCCTAGCCCAGTTTGAAGTTTGTCTTCAAACTGAAGATCAAAGTTAGATCAAAAGGACAATGATTGCTCTTCAGAACACATTCTCAAATGTTACATAGATCATAAGAACATCATATTTTCTTGTATTTTATTATATTTATCAAACTCATTTTAACTTATCCATATTTTGTGAATAGAATTTTAGCACTGTGTCCCATTCTGTTAAGATAAATATTATTTAAATTGTAAAAAAACTCACCTTTAATAGTTAGTGCATTTTCTTAAATTTGTTATGTAATGATGAATTGATATTTCTAATTTGCATGTTTTCCCTATAGTCATTAGATCCAAATTAATTCCTTTTATCCAATCACTAAGTTCAGACACTAACATGAGATAAGTGCTGTGGAAATAGTCTCATAGAAGGTATAGTCTAATTAGGGGGGAAACAACTAGCATGCAGGCATACCACATTTCATCATGCCTTCCTTTATCGTAGTTCAAAGACACTATGTTTTTGAAAAATTGAAAATCTGTAGCAACCTCGCATCAGACAAGTCCACCAGCACATTTTTCTAACAGCATTTGTTCACTTCGTGTCTCTGTTCACCTTTTGGTAATTCTTGTCATATTTTAAACTTTTTCATTATTACTACATGTTATTGTGTTCTGTGATCTGTAATCTTTGGTGTTTCTACTTTTATTTGCTGAAGGCTCAGATAATGATTAGCACTTTTCAGCAATGAAATGTTTTTATTTGATTTTTTATTTTTTAATAAAATGTTTTTAAATTAAGGTATGTATACTCTTTTTTAAGACATAATGTGATTATACAATTGATAGACTATATTGTCAACATAACTTTTATATGCACTGTAAAACCAAAAATTTTTGTGTGACTTGCTCAATTGTGAAATTTGCTTTATTGTAGTGGTCTGGAATTAAAAGACACCTACTCCTTGGAAGAAAAGTTATGACCAACCTAGATAGCATATTCAAAAGCAGAGACATTACTTTGCCAACAAAGGTCCATCTAGTCAAGGCTATGGTTTTCCAGTGGTCATGTATGGATGTGAGAGTTGAACGGTGAAGAAAGCTGAGAACTGAAGAACTGATGCTTTTGAACTGTGGTGTTGGGGAAGATTCTTGAGAGTCCCTTGGACTGCAAGGAGATCCAACCAATCCATTCTGAAGAACATCACCCCTGGGATTTCTTTGGAGGGAATGATGCTAAAGCTGAAACTCCAGTACTTTGGCCACCTCATGCGAAGAGTTGACTCATTGGAAAAGACTCTGACGCTGGGAGGGGTTGGGGGCAGGAGGAGAAGGGGATGACAGATATGAGATGGCTGGATGGCATCACTGACTCAATGGACGTGAGTCTGAGTGAACTCCGGGAGATGGTGATGGACAGGGAGGCCCGGTGTACTGTGATTTATGAGGTCACAAAGAGTCGGACACAACTGAGCAACTGAACTGAACTGGAAATAAACCTGTAATATCTCTGAGGTATGCCTTATCAGACAAGAGAATATTGACAAGTACTAGGAGGAAAAACTCAGAACGCACAGCAACAAAGAATTAACTTTCTACTGAATGATAAGGTAAGTCTGCTGAGATGATGTAAAAATGATCTCAGATGTGAAGGAAAAGAATGTTCCAGTTGGACAAACAGTGAAGTATTCTAGGATTGGTCAGCATGGCATAGGATTGCAATGTTTACTAGAATGAGTTTTATCCATTTCCATGTTACTGTAAAATCAAAACTCAATGCTATTTTCCTGTATAAATTACAGTTCAGGATCTGACTGCTGCACAAACCAGGCAGGGAATTTGGTTTTGATGGTATTAGACAAGAAATGAGAAGGAGCATCTTTAATGTTCCACTTAAGAAAATTAGGGATGCTTCTATCTTGCGAGTGAAATGTAGATATTTCCAAATTCTGCAAAGATTTCAAAGATATTCTGTCAGTGTTTCTAAAGAAGAAATCTATTTTTTTTTCAAGAGTTACTAGTAACTAATTATTTCTGTTTGTTTTCAGGTAGTTTGCATTCTTTTTTATTTTATTTTTCTAATTTTAACTTGATGGGGCATTTGCTTTGTACTAAATGCAATAAATTGCATGATTTTTTGAGAGGATAGGAAGTGATCCGGGGTCCAAGGTGTCCCATGAGGATAAGTACAGTCAATTTGTTATTTCACATCTGTATGCTGCTGCTGCTAAGTTGCTTCAGTCATGTTCGACTCTGTATGACCCCATAGATGGCCTCCCACCAGGCTCCCCGTCCCTGGGATTCTCCAGGCAAGAACACTGGAGTGGGTTGCCATTTCCTTCTCCAATGCATAAAAGTGAAAAGTGAAAGTGAAGTTGCTCAGTCGCGTCTAACTCATAGGGACCCCATGGACTGCAGCCTACCAGGCTCCTCCATCCATGGGATTTCCTAGGCAAGAGTACTGGAGTGGGGTGCCATTGTCATTGCTCACATCTGTATAGTGAGCTAGTTAATATACTGCAGCATATTCATATAATACTATGTAAGCATTAAAATGATATACCTAAAGTTTGTTTTTATTGAAAATATTTGCGATATAGGTTGGGATAAAATTGATTCATAATCATATTAAGATGGATTTAAGGGGCTCTTGTTTAAAAAAATTAAAAAAATAAAAATAAAATGGCCACATAGGAGGATCCTAAACTCAACTCCTCCCACAGGTAAAGTGAATCTACAGCTACATATGGAATATTGTTTTTGAAAGAAATCTAAAACTTAGCTGGGTCAATAAGAAAATATACACATTGAAATGGATAGGAGAGCCTGAGACATAGGTTTCCCTAGTGTGACAATCTATTATTAGGAGGGAACACACATTTCTCAGCTTCTCCCCGATGAATGAGTTTTAAACGCCACATCTGACACCCTGTCTTTTAAGGTCTGCACCTGAGAAGTAGCTCCTCACAACACCTAGCTGTGAAAGCCAACAAGGCTTGCATCCATGAGACCCACAATGCTATGGTGAATTAATAAATAATTCTCAAATGGGTCACACAGATTAAACTCACTGTGGCTAGTGCTCCAAGACACAGTGCAGAGTTAGCCACCTGAATCTTGTCCAGTCTTTCTGTGAAAGAGACCTATTCATTTATTCTAAAAGACTTGACCTGAGGGTATATCAAATTTATGCACATACAGGAGCTAATGGAAATACTAAACAAAGATCCTGAAGGTCAGTATGTGCCACCTTTCCTCTCTCCCTCGACCTTACTCCAGGTTGCTAATGTCTCCCAGAAAGAGGCTTGTACATGCATCTAGAGTTCTGGTTTTTATGGCTGCCACTCTCCAAAACTAAGGACACCCCTTAATTATCTAGCTCTGATAACCAGTGGAGCTTATATGTGCAAGTTCACAAGACTAACAAACAGAGAAATAGTTCTTAGTCAGCCACTTCATCCCCTCTAGTAGACAGAAACACCCAGTCTTTTCACAAAATAGGACTATCAGGTTACTTTCATAGCTGCTAAGTCGCTTCAGTTGTGTCTGACTCTGTGCAACCCCAAAGACGGAAGCCTACCAGGCTCCACCGTCTCTGGGATTTTCCAGGCAAGAACACTGGAGTGGGTTGCCATTTCCTTTTCCAATGCATGAAAGTAAAAAGTGAAAGGGAAGTCGCTCAGTCGTGTCCGACTCTTAGCGACCCCATGGACTGCAGCCCACCAGGCTCCTCCATCCATGGGATTTTCCAGGCAAGAGTACTGGAGTGGGGTGCCATTGCCTTCTCCGACTTTCATAGCTACAGAGAGCTAATTAAGCGTATATCTAGGGGTTAACTGTAGTTGTCTCCAGAGACTGGTACCATCTTCCTGCTCTCCCTTTGCCTCACCCAAAGTTGCCAGTGTTTCTAAGAAAGGACTTATGTATGTATCTGGTGCCCTAGATTTTAAAGCTGCTGCTTTGAGGGCACCTTCCAGGGGGATTGTGTACACAGGTTCAACGATACTGTAACAAACAACAAAATAGCTCTTAAGTGTCTCAGACAGAAACACCGTATCCCAGTCCTCCCTGGAAAGAGATGTGTTTGCTTACTTAAAATTTGCTTCCTGAGGGTCTGACTTCCAATAAAATGAACCTAGGTGCTCACTGAGATAATCCCTTTCATGGCGCTGACAGATATTGGTAAACCTTGACCACTGGTGACTACTCAGAACAAAATAGACTTCTTAAAAAATCACAAAGTTTTGAATAGCAACCAAGAACTAGGGCAGGGTTGAATCATAAGTTGGATCTCTTATATGATTTAATATTTTAAGACTGGGAAAAGTGGCTATTGTTGCTTTTTTTTTTTTTCCTAATGCATAGAATCAACATTGAAAGTCAAGAAAAATTAAGAAACAGAGGAATATGTCCCAAAGAAAGCAACAAAATAAAAGCTCAGAAAAATACCTTAATGGAAAGAAGATACACAATTTGCCTGATCTAAAGTTCAAAATCAAAGTCATAAAGATGCTCACAAAGCTCAGGAAAACAATGAATAAACAGTGATAATTTCAAGAATATGCCAATACAATAACTGAAGTGAAAAATACATTACAGGGGCTCAACAGTAGACTAAATGAAGTAGGAAAAGATATCAGCAAAAAGAAGACAGGTAAGTGGATTCATTCAGTCAGAGTAGCACAAGTAAAACATAAATTGAAAGCATGAAGACGGCTTAAAGAACTTATGGGACAATGTCAAGTGACCCAAAATTTGATAATACAGGACCCATAAGGTAAAGAGGGAGAGAGAGGAAAAGGGCATAAAACTTTGAAGAAAAATAATGGCTGAACAATTTCTTAATCTAGGAAAGGAAAATGACATTCAGATCCAGGAATTTTAGAGAGTTCCAAGTAAGCTGAACTCAAAGAGATGCATACCAAGATAAAGTATATTTAAATTGTCGAATGTTAAAGGCAAGAAGAAAATCCTAAAAGGAGCAAGAGAAAAACAACTTGTTACATACAAGGCAACTTTCATTAGACTATCAAGAGATTTTTCAGCAGCAACTTCACAGGCCAGAAGGAAATGGCACAATATAGTCAAACTGCTAAAATAAAATTAAAAAAAAAAAAAAAAAACTAACCAATAATACTCTACCTGGCAAAACTGCCAAAATTGATGAGGTTGCAGAGACAGGGGCTATCTCATGTACTGTTGGTAGAAATATAAATTGGTGAAGTCACTGTGAAAAACAGTGTGGAGGTTCCCCCAAAAAAGTAAATATAGAAATATAAGATGTAGCAATTTCACTCTGGGCATTTAGCCAAAGGAAACAAAATCAGTATCTGGAAAAGCTGTCTTTATCCCATGTCCATTGTAGCATTATTTGCAATATCAAAGACATGGAAACAACCAAAATATCCATCAGGGGATGAACTGATAAATAATTTGTGATATATATGCCTACAGTTCAGTTCAGTTGCTCAGTCATATCCGACGCTGTGAACCCATAGACTACAGTACACCATTCTTCCCTGTCCATCACCAACTCCTAGAGTTTACTCAAACTCATGTCCATTGAGTCAGTGATACCATCCAACCCTCTCATTCTCTGTTGTCCCCCTTCTCCTCCTGACTTCAGTCATTCCCAGCATTAAAGTCTTTTCCAATGAGTCAGTTCTTCGCATCAGGTGGCCAAAGTATTGGAGTTCAGCTTCAACGTCAGTCCTTCCAATGAATGTTCAGGACTGATTTCCTTTAAGATAGATTGGTTGGATCTCCTTGCAGTCCAAGAGACTCTCAAGAGTCTTCTCCAACACCATAGTTCAAAAGCATCAATTCTTCAGTGCCCAGCTTTCTTTATAGTCCAACTCTCACATCCATACATGACTACTGGAAAAACCATAGCTTTGCCTAGACAAACCTTTGTTGGCAAAGTAATGCTTCTGTTTTAATGCTTCTGTTTTTAATATGCTGTCTAGGTTGGTGATAACTTTTCTTCCGAGGAGCAAGTGTCTTTTAATTTCATGGCTGTTGTGACCATTTGCAATGATTCTGGAGCCCAAGAAAATAAAGTCTGTCACCATTTCCACTGTTTCCTCATTTATTAGCCATGAAGTGATGGGACCAGATGCCATGATCTTAGTTTTCTGAATGTTGAGTTTTAAGCAAACTCTTTCACTCTCTTTCACTTTCATCAAGAGGCTCTTAGCTCTTCTTCACTTTATGTCTTAAATATATGCATATATGCATACAACTGAATATTATTCAGCCATGAACGAGTAAGTTCTGCCAAATTTTTTTAATAACTGTAAATATGGTTTTTAGCAGCTGCAATATGTTGCAACAACACAGGTGTATCTGAGTGCATTATTTTAAGTTAAATAAGTCAAATGTAGAAAGACAGAATTTGTATAATCTCACTTATATGTGGAATCTAAAAAACAACATGCAAAAAAACAAACAAACAAAAAACTAAACTCAGAGCTGCAAAGAACAAATTGGCTGGGTGCCAGAGTCTGGGACTGGTGAAGGGGGTAAAATAGGTAAAGGGGTCAAAAGGCACAAAACTCTAGTTATAAAAATAGGTAAGTTCTAAGGATAAAGTATAGCATGGTAAGTATAGTTAATAATATTGTATTTCAGATTTGAAAATTGCTAGGAGGAGAGATCTTAAAAATTCTTATCACATACAAAAAATAAAAAAACGATGTGGTGATGGATGTTAATCAGATTCATTGTGGTGATTATTTCACAATATATACGTATAGTCAGGGCTTCCCAAGTCCTGCAGTGATAAAGAATCCACCTGCAGGAGACGCAAGAGACCCAGGTTCTACCCTGCATTGAGAAGATCCTCTAGAGGAGGAAATGGCAACCTGCTTCAGTAGCGTTGCCTGGAAAATTCCATGGACAGAGGAACCTGATGGGATAAAGCCCATGAGATCAGACACTCAAGAATCAGACATAACTGAGCACACACACATATACTGAAACCTTATGTTGTACACCTGAAACTAACACTATAGTATGTGTCAATTATTCATCTATAAATGTTAACCTTTCTAAAAGATGGAATTATTAAATAAAAGTTGCAGGAAAAACTAGAATGCTATTCTCATGAAAAGTGTTTGTGCATTTGTACATGATGAGGTTAACAGTGATTTGTATTTTTCTCTCTTTTTGATCATGTCCAATTTCTATAATATAATACATATTTCTTATCCAGAGTAATAATATGTTATTTTTCAATTAAGATTCTAAATGAAACTTACATTAACAGGTAAAATATCAACATTGAATGTAAGGTCAAGAGGATTTAAAATGTTGCTGTCAAAGTTAGAGATGTAAATTTCTAGAGTGACATTAAGGATTTTTTCTTCTCATTTTTCCAACTACTGAATCACATTCTTGAGTTAAATTTTTACTTAAGATATTTTATGATGACATATGCAGAAAATAAGCATTATTAAAGATAAATTATATTTGTTGATATTTTGCAAACTATATGCAGGATGTAGATTTCATAGGAAATGATCTGGAAATAAAAATTATTATATGCTGGTTTGGAACTCTGAAGTTTCTTCATTTGGCATTTATGGTGGTTTTATATAAGATGGTAATGTCTGTGCAAATATACAAATGTATATACAAATATATATAGGATGGTAATATCTATATACATGTTTTTACCTTTGATGCTGGTTTAACTAGTAATATTTCTCAATACTGTTGCATTCAGGGTAATATCAATGACTATTTACCAGGTTTTTATTCTGAAGAAAGAAATGAACATTTCAAGTTTGGATGCCATTATTTAAAAATTAAAATTAAAAAATAATAATAATAATAAAAAGAAAAAAAGAAAAGATTCAGTTCAGTCGCTCAGTCATGTCCGACTCTTTGTGACCCCATGAATCTCAGCACACCAGGCCTCCCTGTCCATCATCAACTCCCAGAGTTCACTCAGACTCACGTCCATTGAGTCCGTGATGCCATCCAGCCATCTTATCCTCTGCCGTCCCTTTCTCCTTCTGCCTCCAATCCCTCCCAGCATCAGAGTCTTTTCTAATGAGTCAACTTTTCGCATGAGGTGGCCAAAGTACTGGAGTTTCAGCTTGAGCATCATTCCCTCCAAAGAAATCCCAGGGATGATGTTCTTCAGAATGGACTGGTTGGATCTTCTTGCAGTCCAAAGGGACTCTCAAGAGTCTTCTCCAACACCACAGTTCAAAAGCATCAATTCTTTGGCGCTCAGCTTTCTTCACAGTCCAACTCTCACATCCATACATGACCACTGGAAAAACCATAGCCTTGACTAGACGGACCTGTGTTGGCAAAGTAATGTCTCTGCTTTTGAATACGCTATCTAGGTTGGTCACAGCTTTTCTTCCAAGGAGTAAGCGTCTCTTAATTTCATGGCTGCAGTCACCATCTGCAGTGATTTTGGAGCCCCCCAAAAAATAAAGTCTGACACTCATTCAACTGTTTCCCCATCTATTTCCCTTGAAGTGATGGGACCGATGCCATGATCTTTGTTTTCTAAATGTTGAGCTTTAAGTCAACTTTTTCACTCTCCTCTTTCACTTTCAAAAGCGGCTTTTTAGTTCCTCTTCACTTTCTGCCATAAGGGTGGTGTCATCTGCATATCTGAGGTGATTGGTATTTCTGCTGGCAATCTTGATTCTAGCTTGTGCTTCTTCCAGCCCAGCGTTTCTCATGCTGTACTCTGCATAGAAGTTAAAGAAGCAGGGTGACAATATACAGCCTTGACGTACTCCCTTTCCTATTTGGAACATTCTATTGTTCCATGTCCAGTTCTAACTGTTGCTTCCTGACCTGCATATAGGCTTCTCAAGAGGCGCGTCAGGTGGTCTGGTAGTCCCATCTCTTTCAGAATTTTCCAGAGTTAATTGTGATCCACACAGTCAAAGGATTTGGCATAGTCCATTAAGCAGAAGTAGATGTTTTTCTGGAACTCTCTTGCTTTTTTGATGATCCAGCGGATGTTGGCAATTTGATCTCTGGTTCCTCTGCCTTTTCTAAAATCAGCATGAACATCTGGAAATTCAAGGTTCATGTATTGCTGAAGCCTGGCTTAGAGAATTTTAAGCATTACTTTACTAGCATGTGAGATGAGTGCAATTGTGCAATAGTTGATCATTTTTTGGCATTGCCTTTCTTTGGAATTGGAATGAAAACTGACCTTTTCCAGTCCTGTGGCCACTGCTGAGTTTTCCAAATTTGCTGGCATATTGAGTGCAGCACTTTCACAGCATCATCGTTCGGGATTTGAAACAGCTCCACTGGAATTCCATCACCTCCACTAGCTTTGTTTGTAGTGATGCTTTCTAAGGCCCACTTGACTTCACATTCCAGGATGTCTGGCTCTAGGTGAGTGATCACACCATCGTGATTATCTTGGTCGTGAAGATCTTTTTTGTAGAATTCTTCTGTGTATTCTTGCCACCTCTTCTTAATATCTTCTGCTTCTGTTAGGTCCATACCATTTCTGTCCTTTATCGAGCCCATCTTTGCATGAAATGTTCCTTTGGTATCTCTGAATTTCTTGAAGAGATCTCTAGTCTTTCCCATTCTGTTCTTTTCCTCTATTTCTTTGCATTGATTGCTGAGGAAGGCTTTCTTATCTCTTCTTGCTATTCTTTGGAACTCTGCATTCAGATGCTTATATCTTTCCTTTTCTCCTTTGCTTTTTGCTTCTCTTCTTTTCACAGCTATTTGTGAGGCATCCTCAGACAGCCATTTTGCTTTTTTTCATTTCTTTTCCATGGGGATGGTCTTGATCCCTGTCTGCTGTACAATGTCACGAACCTCAGTCCATAGTTCATCAGGCATTCTATCTATCAGATCTAGGCCCTTAAATCTATTTCTCACTTCCACTGTATAATCATAAGGGATTTGATTTACATCATTCCTGAATGGTCTAGTGTTTTCCCCTACTTTCTTCAATTTCAGTTGAATTTGGCAATAAGGAGTTCATGATCTGAGCCATAGTCAGCTCCTAATCTTGTTTTTGTTGACTGTATATAGCTTCTCCATCTTTGGCTGCATAGAATATAATCAATCTGATTTCAGTGTTGACCATCTGGTGATGTCCATGTGTAGTCTTCTCTTGTGTTGTCGGAAGAGGGTGTTTCCTATGACCAGGCATTTTCTTGGCAAAACTCTATTAGTCTTTGCCATGCTTCATTCCGCATTCCAAGGCCAAATTTGCCTGTTACTCCAGGTGTTTCTTGACTTCCTACTTTTGCATTCCAGTCCGCTATAATGAAAAGGACATCTTTTTTGGGTGTTAGTTCTAAAAGGTCTTGTAGGTCTTCATAGAACCATTCAACTTCAGCTTCTTCAGCATTACTCATTGGGACATAGACTTGGATCACCGTGATATTGAATGATTTGCCTTGAAAACGAACAGAGATCATTCTGTCATTTTTGTGATTGCATCCAAGTACTGCATTTCAGACTCTTTTATTGACCATGATGGCTACTCCTTTTGTTCTAAGGGATTCCTCCCCACAGTAGTAGATATAATGGTCATCTGAATTAAATTCACCCATTCTAGTTCATTTTAGTTCACTGATTCCTAGAATGTCAATGTTCACTCTTGCCATCTCCTGTTTGACCACTTCCAATTTGCCTTGATTCATGGACCTGACATTCCAGGTTCCTATGCAATATTGCTCTTTACAGCATCAGGCCTTACTTCTATCACCAGTCACATCCACAGCTGTGTATTGTTTTTGATTTGGCTCCATCCCTTCATTCTTTCTGGAGTTATTTCTCCACTGATCTCCAATAGCATATTGGGCACCTACTGACCTGGGGAGTTCCTCTTTCAGTATCCTATCATTTTTCCTTTTCCTACTGTTCATGGAGTTATCAAGGCAAGAGTACTGAAGTGGTTTGCCATTCCCTTCTCCAGTGGACCACATTGTGTCCAAACTCTCCACCATGCCTGCCCATCTTGGGTGGCCCCACAGGGCATGGCTTAGTTCCATTGAGTTAGACAAGGCTGTGATCCTAGTGTGGTTAGATTGACTAGTTTTCTGTGATTATGGTTTCAGTGTGTTTGCCCTCTGATGGCCTCTTGCAACACCTACCATCTTACTTGGGTTTCTCTTACCTTGGACGTGTTGTATCTCTTCCCAGTTGCTCCTTACCTTGGATGAGGGGTATCTCCTCACTGCCAGCCCTCCCGTCCTTGAACATGGAATAGCTCCTCTATGCCCTCCAGCGCTCTCACAGCCACTGCTCCTTAGTTGTGGGCTCACTCCTACTGGCCGCAGACCCTGGCCTCAGGCATGGGACAGTTCCTCCCGGCCGCTGCCACTGGCGTTGGGCTGGGAGTATCTCCTCTTGGTTGGTCTTGCGCTGTCGCAGCCTGGCAGTCTCTGCCGCTGCCCCTGAGCTCGGACACATTGGAGCTCTTCATGGCCACCGCCCCTGACTTCCGACATGGGGTAGCTCCTCTTGGCCACCGCCCCTCGGGCATGGGGTCCTCCTGGCTTCTGCCCCTGACCTCAGATGTAGGGTAGCTCCTCTCGGGATGGTGGGGGGTGGGGGGTGGCGGGGTGCTGTGGCTGGATCACTTCTTCTCTGTTGCAGCACATAGGCTTCTCTCTAGCTGCAGTGAGCAGGCTTCTCTTGTTACAGTCATGGACTTTAGTAGTTGCAGCACACACATTTATTTGCCCTGCAGCAAGTGGGATCTTGGTTCCCTGACCAGGGATCAAACCCAGGTCACCTGCACTGGAAGGAAAATTCTTAACCACTGGACACTGGGGAGATCCTGGAAAACTTTTTCAGAACATTATGATTGTCTCTCAATTACTCAGAGATGCTACAGATGGTCCCAGCTCTCTACCTGAATATTTAGACTGGAGGCTGGGAAAACAACTGAAAGTGAAAGTGAAAGTGAAGTCATTCAGTTGTGTCCCACTCTTTGAGACCCCGTGGACTGTAGCCCACCATGCTCCTCTGTCAACAACTGAGGTTGTCTTCAAATATTATTTTACAGAAGGAGAAAATCTTACCAATGAGAAACTGAAGATAACATGATGCTCATTTTCTCCTAATCCAAAATTCATCTGATAATTTAATAAAGCATTTTTGTGACAGTTTTCACCTTGTTACTGTTATTAAATAAATGAGATTTATATTAAAAAAATTAAATCTAACAATGGAAACAACCAAATTCAGGTGTTTCAAATCATTCAAATATAAAATAATATTTAAGACATAGAAGCCTCTGAAGTGGGCTGAGTGAATAGTGTTTCATTTACTGCTAAAGAAACTTCTAACTTACTCCAGATGAATCACAATTTAGTGGCCGAGTGGTCAGACGGAACTATAAATGAATAGACTATTTTTCTTCCATATTTATATGTCTGTCTGTCTGCCTATTATCTGAAAAAAAAATCCATCTAAATATGGAAATTTTATTTTTCGTTAGTGTTAAAAAATCCTTGGAGGATTATTTTCACAGAAAGTTGGAAGGAATATCCTTGAATGCTGAGTGACAGGGAAGGACTGGCACATTAAAATTCTTTTCTGGCACTTTTCAATCAATTTACAGTTGCTTCTTGCCTTGAACTGTCTGGCAAACTGTTGATTTTATTGTCATTGATATTGGTTTCATTTTTTTCTCCTCAATTCTTATAAACTGCATATGCAATAAGAAGGAAACAAACAAATGAATTTGAGGGGTGGTCTATCTTTACCCAAAATGATCCACACCAGAAAATTCAAGATGATTTCCTGGTTTCTACCAGTGATTAACTGACATATGTGTATAATTCTAACCTCTTCATTATCTGGTTTGTATTTTATTCACACTGAGTAGGAATTTCAAAGATGTGGTTTTCCTTTCTGATAGGATTTTAGATATGGAAGAGGATTTCTAGGTTGGACTGGATGGATGCTGTAGATTAATTATAAGGGAACTAATAACAATTTTGAGGGTCACCTATGTTGATATTAGAAAACAGAGTGAGTACACCTCATATAATCCTAATAACTATTTTAATTATTTACATATTTAATTTGAAAGACAAAATTTTCTTCATGGGGGGAGGGGCTGGTGGTGCCATGTAATACATGTGATCGTAGTTCCCCAACCAGGGTTTGAACTCAAACCCCTGCATTGGACGTGGAGAGTCTTAAGCAGAGGGTTTCCAGGGAAGTCTCTCTCTCTTTAAAAAAAAAAAAAATTAAACATTGCAATTTGGATCACAATAAACTGTGGAATATTCTGAAAGAGATGGGCATACCAGACCACCTGAGAAACATGTATGCAGGTCAGGAAGTGACAGTTAGAACTGGACATGGAACAACAGACTGGTTCTAAATTGGAAAAGGAGTATGTCGAGGCTGTATATTGTCACCCTGCTTATTTAACTTATATGCAGAGTACATAATGAAAAACGCTGGGCTAGAGAAAGCACAAGCTGGAATCAAGGTTGCTGGGAGAAATATCAATAACCTCAGATATGCAGATGACACCATCCTTATGGCACAAAGTGAAAGAGGAGAGTGAAAAAGTTGGCTTAAAGCTCAACATTCAGAAAACTAAGATCATGGAATCTGGTCCCATCACTTCAAGGGAAATAGATGGGGAAACAGTGGAAACAGTGGCTGACTTTATTTTTCTGGGGTCCCAAATCACTGCAGATGGCAATTGCAGCAATGAAATTAAAAGATGCTTACTCCTTAGAAGGACAGTTATGATCAACCTAGACAGCATATTAAAAAGCAGAGACATTACTTTACCAACAAAGGTCCGTCTAGTCAAGGCTATAGTTTTTCCAGTGGTCATGTATGGATGTGAGAGTTGGACTATAAAGAAAGCTGAGCACCTAAGAATTTATGCTTTTTAACTGTGGTGTAGAAGAAGACTCTTGAGAGTCCCTTGGACTGCAAGGAGATCCAGCCAGTCCATCCTAAAGAGATCAGTCCTGGGTGTTCATTGGAAGGACTGATGTTGAGGCTGAAACTCCAATAGTTTGGCCACCTCATGCAAAGAGTTGACTCATTGGAAAAGACCCTGATGCTGGGAAAGTTTGAGGGCAAGAGGAGAAGGGGACGACAGAGGATGATATGGTTGGATGGCATCATCAACTCGATGGATATGGGTTTTGGTGGATTCTGGGAATTCATGATGGACAGGGAGGCCTGGCGTCCTACAGTTCATGGGGTTGCAAAGAGTTGGACATGATTGAGTGACTGAAATGAACTGAACTGAACTAAATAGATTAAATACAGAGTTATAGAGTTAGACTATTATTGTATTGTCTGTAATTAGATGTAATGTTAAAATCATGAACCAAATCATCAAATCCAATCTTCTAGGATTTTTTTTTTTTGGTTTTAGGGCTTAAATTCAAGCCTTTAATCCTTTTGAGTTAACTTTTGTGTTTGGTATAAAATAGTGATGCAGTTTCATTGTTTTGCATGTTGTTATTCAGTTTTCTCCAACACCATCTGTTTAAGAGATTCTTGTTATCTCCACTGTATATTCTTGGCTCATTGTCAGAAATTAACTGCTCATGTATGTTTGGGAGTATTTCTAGACTGTCTATTATGATCCACTGATCTGTGTGTCTGTTTTGTGCCAACACCATACTTTTTCAGATACTTTAGATTTGAAACATAGTTTGAAATCATGGAGCCTGAAAAAGACTCTGATGCTGGGAGGGATTGGGGGCAAGAGGAGAAGGGGACGACAGAGGATGAGATGGCTGGATGGCATCACTGACTCAATGGATGTGTCTGAGTGAACTCAGGGAGTTGGTGATGGACAGGGAGGCCTGGCATGCTTCGATTCATGGGGTCGCAAAGAGTCAGACACGACTGAGCGACTGAACTAAACTGATTCCTCCAGTTTTGTTCTCTCAAGATTGTTTTGGCTATTTGAGTTATTTTGTGGCTCTATACTAATTTTAGAATTTCTCGTTCTAGTTTCATGAAAACGTTATTGGAATTTTGATAGGGATTACCAAATTTTCTTGATAATTTTTCATGGAATCTTTTTGCTAGAGCATCTGGATCTTGTATAAGCAATTAAAATGCAGTTGACCTAAGCAGGAAATGCTAAGTCACGTCAGTCGTGTCCAACTCTGGTAACTCCATAGATGGCAGCCCACCAGGCTCCCCTGTCCCTGGGATTCTCCAGGCAATAACACTGGAGTGGGTGGCCATTTCCTTCTCCAGTGAATGAAAGGCTGCTGCTGGGGGGCTGTAACACTTGGAGAGGTTGGACCCATCGCAGTGATGGCGGGGCCTACCCAAGCCACCTTCCCCGCTGGCAGGAAATAGCTGGCACAAAATGTTAGAGCAGAAATGAGTTTTGAAAATGACATGGCTGAATATGATATCTTTTTATACAAGATTCAGAATCCTGGGAAGATCAAGTGATTTATTGCGGTCAGATAAATTGCTGTGCAGTGGATAGGAATAAAGCTCTCTCTATTGTTTCCTATACTTCCTGTCATTTATCTGATGTTATTAGCATTCCCATCTATTTCTTCTAGGCATGCATGTCTAGCCATGACATTTTATAATGCTATATTGACCTTAAAGGGACATTAAACAATTTATGTTATCACACTGTCTTATGGGGCTGCCCAGGTGGTGCTAGTGGTAAAGAGTCTACCTGCCAACACAGGAGACAAAGAGATTCAGGTTCAATCCCTGGGTCAGGAAGATGCCCTGGAAGAGGAAATGGCAACCCATTCCAGTAGTCTTGCCTGGAAAATTCCATGGACAGAGAAGTCTGGTGGACTGCAGTCCATCAGGTCACAAAAATTTGCACATGACTGGAGCAACTCAGCCTCCTCCCTTATCACTATCTCTGTGACCTTGAAAATCTAACTTAGCTACTCTGCACTTTGGCTTCCTCATTACTGGTATCCATGATTATTAGTTTCCATCTCATAGGATTTGTATAAAGATTTAATAAAAGAGTTCCTGTAAACAGACTGGCATATCAACGGGCATTGAACATGGTTTTCTTCATTGTTTCTATTGATAATAATATGATTATTTCCAGATAAATAGAAGAGAACCATTATGATGAGGAACTCTCTACAAATGAAAAAATACATAAGTAAAATAAGTCTGTCTAGAAAACAGTTTTGAGGCAGAGTCTGTAATTTTGAATTCATGATCAATACGGTTTCTTTCAATATAGTCTCCATCAATGAATGTTCAAAACTTAGGGAATAACCAAAATGAAGAAATAACTCAAATGTCTCTCAACTTACAAATGGATAAACACATGTGTTATATACACCTGGTATTCAGACTTAGACACATACAAGAACACAAATGAAACTTCAGGACATTATATTAAGTGGAGTAAGTCAATCACAGGAGGCCAAATTCTGCATGATTCTCTAATACCTGGAGAGGTTATAAGGGCCAGGGGATAAGAGGAGGGAGGGCATGGGAAGTTGTTTAATTATGATGGAATTTCAGTTTCGGAAGATGAAAAAATTCTGGAGATCATTGGTGGTGATGGTTATACTACAATGTTAATGTATTTAATACCACTGAATAAATACATTAAAAAATGGTTAAATTGGTTAAATTTAATGTTACATATGCCCATCATCATTAAAACAAAAGAATAAAAGGAAAGGGGTTTGCATTGAAATATAAAATTTTAAAGATCTGTATCACACGAATCTTGTTAAAAAACTGAGATGGAAAGACGGCGCAGTGGCAACCCATAGTGTGAATGAGGGAAATGTGTGATCCTCATTGAAGCAGTGATTGTTAGCACAGGGAATGGAAGTGTAAATGGTCTTCCTTCTGAAATGCCAGTTTCCCACATTTTCTGAGCCAGGAGCAAAGGAAGAGTTGGCCGCCTCTGTTGTTGTCACCTAACTCCAAGGAGAATTTTAAAACATAGAATTTAAAAGAGCCTAGGAAATATGACTTTATTTTCATTCAAATCTAGGGCATAAACAAGAGTTGAAAGAAACTATTTAAAAGTTTGTTTTATGTGTCAGAGACTATGGTGGCTACTTTATATAATGCCAATATATTTAATTAACTTTTAAGAATTTAATTTATTTTTAAGGATAACTAAAGAAAAGTTATGACCAACCTAGACAGCATATTAAAAAGCAGAGACATTACTTTGCCAACAAGGTCCATCTAGCCAAAGCTATGGTTTTTCCAGTAGTCATGTATGGATGTGAGAGTTGGACTATAAAGAAAGCTGAATGCCTAAGAAATGATGCTTTTGAACTGTGGTGTTGGAGAAGACTCTTGAGAGTCCCTTGGCCTGAAAGGAGATACAGCTAGTCCATCCTAAAGGAAATCAGCCCTGAATACACATTGGAAGGACTGATGCTGAAGTTGAAACTCCAATACTTTGGTCACCTGATGAAAAGAACTGACTCATTTGAAAAGACCCTGATGCTGGGAAAGATTGAAGGCAGGAGAAGAAGGGGACAACAGAGGATGAGATGGTTGGGGGGCATCATCGACTCAATGGACATGAGTTTGAGTAAACTCTGGGAGTTGGTAATGGACAGGGAGGCCTGGCATGCTGCAGTCCATAGGGTCAAAAAGAGTTAGACATGACTGAGACTGAATTGAACTGAATATTTTCAGGAATGAAATACATTACCCTTAAGGAACAATTCATCACCCTGATAGATCAGTTGGTAAAGAGTCTGCCTGCAATGCAGGAAACCCCGTTTTGATTCCTGGGTAGGGAAGATACACTGGAGAAGGGATAGAATACCCACTCCACTATTCTTGGGCTTCCCTTGTGGCTCAGCTGGTCAAGAATCCACCTGCAATGCAAGAGACCTGCGTTCAATCCCTGGGTTGGGAAGATACCCTGGAGAAGGGAAATGCTATCCACTTTGGTACCCAAAGGCTACCAATTATTCTGGCCTGGAAAATTATTCTGGCCTATAACAGCCCATGGAGTTGCAAAGTGTCACACATGACTGAGCAACTTTCACTTTCACTTTCAAGAACAAGTATTCACCCACAAATTTTTACCCTTCTATCCTGCAGTGTAGATCACAACAAGCCGTGCAAAATTCATAAGAAGTTTGGAATACCAGACCACTTTACTTGCCTCCTGAGAAGCCTGTATGCAAGTCAAGAAGCAACAGTTAGAACTTGACATGGAACAACAGACTGGTTCCAAATTGGAGGAGTATGTCAGGGCTATATATTGCCACTCTGCTTATTTAATTTATATGCAGAGTACATCATGTGAAATGCCAGGCTGGATGAAGCACAAACTGGAATCAAGATTGCTGCGAGAAATGTCAATAACCTCAGATATGCAAATTATACCACCCTTATGGCAGAAACTGCAGAGGAACTAATGTGCCTCTTGATGAAGGTGAAAGAGGAAAGTGGAAAGCTGGCTTAAAACTCAGCATTCAAAAACGAAGATCATGGCATCTGTCCCATTGCTTCAAGGCAAATAGATGGGGAAACAAAGGAAATGGTGACAGAATTTAATTTCTTGGGCTCCAAAATCACTGCAGATGGTGACTGCAGCCATGACATTAAAAGGTGCTTGCTCCTTGAAAGAAAAGTTATGACAAACGTAGAGAACATATTAAAAAACTGAGACATTACTTTGCTGACACAGGCTTATCTAGTCAAAGCTATGGTTTTTCCAGTAGTCATTATGAATGTGAGAGTCGGATCATAAAGAAGGGTGAGCACCAAAGAATTGATGCTTTTGAAGGATGTGATGTTGGAGAAGACACTTGAGAGTCCCTTGGACTGCATGGAGATCAAACCAGTCAATCCTAAAGGAAATCAATCCTGAGTGTTCATTGGAAAAACTTATGTTGAAGCTGAAGCTCTAATACTTGGCTACCTGATGCAAACAGCCAATTCATTGGAAAAGACCCTTGATGCTGGGAAAGTTTGAGGGCAGGAGGAGAAGGGAACAAAAGAGGACAAGATGGTTGGATGGCCTCACTGTCTCAATGGACATGAGTTTGAGCAAGCTCTGGGAGATGAAGTACAGGGAAGACTGGTGTGCTACAGTCCATGGTGTCACAAAGAGTCAGACATGACTGAGTAACTGAACAATAACAACCTTAATACATAGATCAAATATTTACCAGTAGAGCTTAAAGTAGGTGTGTATGTACATTTGTGATGTGACCTTTTAAAAGGATAAACACTATAATTTTTGATGAACATATTTATAGGTAGTTGTAATTTATAGGTATGCATTTCTGAAAGAGTTAAAGAAAAGCAATGTAAATCTTTCCAAAAGTCTAAGAAATAACTCCATAGCACTATTTTTTCTTATATATTTCTATTAAGGGCCATCAAAACTAGATAGGCCAAATGTTAAAGAACCCAGCTCTGCAAATCTGACATGTTCACTGATGTGGTCCATGGTCCTAAGTGGAGAGGTGAAAGGTGAAGGCGCTCAGTCGTGTCTGACTCTTTGTGACCCCGTGGACTGTAGCCTACCAGGCTCCTCCATCCATGGGATTCTCCAGGCAAGAATACTGGAGTGGGTTGCAATTTCCTTCTCCAGGGGAACTTCCTGACCCAGGGATCAAACCCAGGTCTCCCGCATTGGAGGCAGACGCTTTAACCTCTGAGCCACCTGATAAGTGTGAACTATTTTAAGGAGGAAGCCAAGCAGGAAGAACTTGAAACTCAAAATGGGACTTGGGAGGCCTGAGATTTAGTACTCTGTCTAATCTTAACAAATTTACTTACTTTTTTTATGCCTCAATTTTCTCATGTCTCAAATAAAAATTTCGATAGTATTTGACTCATAAGGTTCAAGGGAAGATTAATTAAAATAATACAGTAGAATAAGTGATACATAATAAATTCATACAATGTGCAAATAATTTAAAGACATTAAATAAATAAATTAATACATTAGTAAAGATGTTATCAATAGTAAGAGCTATGGCAATAATAATATTAGTTTATATAATAAATTAACTTATATACACAACTAATAGTAATTATATTTAAACATAAATAAAGATTAATTTAAATAATATTAACAATAAAAGTAATAATGAAAGTAATTAATACTTTGTGTCAGGTATAGTGCTAAATATTTTAAAGCTATTATAATATTCAATATTACCAACAATACTATGAAATCTATATTACTATTTTTATAATCCTGCCCCTACTGGAGTAGATCATAAGACACAGAGAAAATATGGATGTGAGAGTTGGACTATAAAGAAAGCTGAGCACCTAAGAATTGATGCTTTTGAACTGTGGTGTTGGAGAAGACTCTTGAGAATCCCTTGGACTGCAAGGAGATCCAACCAGTCCATTCCGAAGGAGATCAACCCTGGGATTTCTTTGGAAGGAATGACGCTAAAGCTGAAGCTCCAGTACTTTGGCCACCTGATGCGAAGAGTTGACTCATTGGAAAAGACTCTGATGCTGGGAGGGACTGGGGTCAGGAGCAGAAGGGGACAACAGAGGATGAGATGGCTGGATGGTATCACGGACTTGATGGACTTGAGTCTGAATGAACTCTGGGAGATGGTGATGGACAGGGAGGCCTGGCTTGCTGAGACTCATGGGGTTGCAAAGAGTCGGACACGACTGAGTGACTGAACTGAAGTAAACTGAAAGGCAGACTGAAGATTCCAACTGAAGAGTTCTGCTTCAGAATCCATGCTTCTCCCAGACATAGTAAATGTGCATGAATGGTAGTCCGTGGCACCTGCCATAGCATTTAACATGGAAAGAACACAGGGCATAATAACATATTCTAAATATCATTAGTTGATTAATTTCTTCTATTTTTAGTTTTACAAATGCTCTATTTTAGTTGTATTAGTCCTCACATAAGGTGAAAAGTCAGCCCTTTTACAATATACTAAAATTGGGGATGTTCTGACATATAGAAAACAGAAAGTGGTGACCGAGTTGGTGCAATGGTATTTCTCTTAAATTCCTGCAACACTTAACTTATAAATTCAGATATAAGATCACAGAATAATCAGGAAACTTATGAAATAAACAATGCAGAGAACAAGCTTTAAGCACAGAGGAATGAATGAGGAACAAAAAAAAAAATACCTTCTCTAGAATCATTTAAATTTTTGAAATAGGTAGGCCTATTTCAATGTCCTAATAGAAGAACCAAGAAGATTCCTTAAACTGAAAAACTATAGATGTGAAAAAATATCTCTACGGTGGAGAAAGAAAGGCTACAGCATAGTTGTTAGGCTGCAGAACCTCCTTTTTGTTGGAGCTATGGTTCTCCAAGCTCCAATTCCTACTCCTACAGTGGGGTTGAAGCTTACTCAAAGAAGGCCTTCAGTTTTCACATGACATTCCAGCAAAGGTTGAGATTGGTCTCCTCACACATAAAGTCTTATTCTGGAAGATATCTTAATGATAAACAGTATTGATAGCACAAGAAAGTTCAAGAACGAAACCTAGAGTGTTAAATAATATGTCCCAAGTCATATAGTTCATGAACGTGGTCCCCATTTGGTTTTCCTCTTACATATTTACATTTATTGTATGTCTCATTTTCACTTTTACCACTTTACTAGGCAGCAGACATCTACCATTGAAGAGTGCCTCTTGCTTAATTTTCTGTCACAAAACTTAAACCATAATCAGCTGGGCTAACAGCATATTTGTTTCCCAAAGCCAATTGCAATCTGTGTCAGAGATGTGAATCTGCATTGCTGTTGTGCCTGTTTCCTTTTCTTAAACCAGAATGCTGTCAACTAGAGGCAGCTTTCTTTATTTATTCATTTTTTATTGTCTACCCCCTTTACCTTTTCTCAATTTAAAGATGTCCCAGAAATGAGCACTTCATTGTCCACTGCAATGTCCTCTGTTCTTTTTACTTAAGTGCATTACTGCAAATAATATTGTGGGGATATTTTTTAAATTTAATTGTTTTGTTTTAGGATTTTTCTCTCTGTAAAGAGATTTCATGACAAAATCTAGCAAATATCCCTATCAGCTTACAAATAAATCATTATATTAAAGTGCCTGCTAAGTCACGTCAGTCATGTCTGACTCTTTGTGACCCTATGGACTGTAGCCCTCAGGACTCTTCTGTCAGTGAGATTCTCCAGGCAAGAATACTGGACTGGGCTGCCATGTCCTTCTCCAGGGAATCTTCCCCATTTGGAGATCAAACTTGGGTCTCCCCAGTTGCAGGCAGGTTCTTTACCATCTGAGCCACCAGGGAAGCCCCAGTAAAAAAGTGGCATCTATTAATATATGAATGTGCAAGACAGTGCAAAGATATTCTCAACAAGGCAGAAGGGAACAAAGGAAAAAAAAAAAGACACTGCAAAATTTTAGCAAAACCTACTTCTATATACAGCTGAAATGACTATAAAAAGTTATTAAGAAACAGAGGAAGCACATTATATTCTGGAAAACAAAGCTTGTACTGTTGAACTGCTTTACATTTTAATGCATAAATTTGTTCTTGACTTTTCCATTGAAAAAATCAAACCATTTGGCATTCTGTGTGAGACATAAATGCATTAAAAATGTGCAGCAACATTTATTAAAATATATAAAGGAACAAAGGCTAAGATTAATTTTCCCCTTCTCTTTTTATTTGAGGGCCACCACTAGGGCATTTAATATGGGTAAAGCCAGATTCGTAAAGCTTTCACTAGACAGTTACCACAAATGACTAAGAGCTTAATCAGCATATATCTTTTAAATACATTCAATAGAGGAATTGGACTGTTCATTGCATTGTAATTTATAGGGATTTTGTTTTTGATTACATAAGGGAAATGCATTTTTATGCCTTAAAAGCATTCTTTTGTGGTGTCAAAAATGTATTACATTATTGTTCAGAAAATGGTGTTTCAATTTGGTGCGGAAGTCTAAAATCACCGGAGTGGAAAAGATAACAAGTAGATTCTTCAAAATCTTGCCATTTGTGAATTTTTTTTCTTCCAAAGTTCTTTTCTTTTGGTTAGATAATGAGTGCAACTCTGCTCAATGGCACCTTTCAATTCTTTCTAAGTGTTTAAATCCTGTATTGACTATATTTGTGGAAAGTCTGTTTAAACAGGATTAAAATAAGTGCATAGTTCGTATTTCAATCAGACATAAGAAAAGAAAATGATGTCGAAAATAAAGCTTTTTTTTCCCCTTCTTTCTTTATATTTGGTGATTGTATGCAAGTAATTCAATCTCCACTTAGATAATAAATACCTAAGGTAACTATGTGGATCAGCCATTCTATCAACGATGCTTATAGAAAATAAACTCCTAAAGAGGCAAAGCAGTTCTTCTTAACGGTAAAGTTTTGTTGTTTTTGTTTAGTGGCTAGGTCATGTCCGACTCTTTTGTGACCCCATGGACTGTAGCCAGCCAAGATCCTCTATCCATGGGATTTCTCAGGAAACAATTCTGGAGTAGCTTGCCCTTTTCTTCTCCAGGGGATTGAAGTAAAACTTATCAACATACTAACAGAACCTTGTTTTCTGAAGACAAGGGCCTTTGTAATCATTTCCCTCTCTTCAAATGGCAGTCTACTTCTTTCCTGAGGTGGTCCCTGTGGCCCTGCCTCCTCTGTTTATCCCAGTCCTTATTGCTTTCTCCACATCCATCATTCTGTCAACAAAGAACACAAAGAATCACTGCCTGTTCTGAAATTATTGTAACTCCTTATCAGTCAAAAGGAAAAGGACACTTTCCTCTCTCTGGGAATTTGCTATAGTGACTGTTTTTGTAGGTCAGCCCAAGAGGTAAACATTTTCTTTTAGATTGAATCCTTCATTGTTCAGAGGAGAGTTCAAAACTCAGATAAAGTTATCATTCTGAGAAAGAGCACCCAAGCCACACATCTCCCCTCCCTTTCTCCCTTCTCCAAAAAAAGTGATTTGCATACATGTATCCTTCTGAGCTTTGCCCAAGTCTGCTCTTGACAGATGCTATCTGAGAAAAGTGACTATCGAGGGAAAACAGGTACACTAATCAGGCATTTCCAGAATTGGTTGGGGCAAAGCAGAACTCTTCACTGCCAGTGGGAAGACGACCCTGGGGAGATGGCCGCCCCTTTCTGTCTTCAGAGAACTTCTCTGGATGTCTTTAGAAATCAACGTGTTCTGCAAACTCTGGTGAACTCTGTATATTTTCTATAGTAGCACTTGCTTATCCAAAATTGACTTAATTGTAAAAGTTCTACAGATTGTAGGGCTTTTCTGAGGCAAATATATAATAATAATACATGTGGAAATATTTTGAGATATCATTGTGAATCCATGAATATAAGGGATTGCTGTTTTAAGGAAATCAACCAAACTACTCCCCAAAGTAACTAATCTAAGCTTCCGATTCGATTTTTAACTTCAAAATATGCATATATTTTCCTATTGCATATATATGTAAATTATTTATGTAAATAATCTTTCAATTCACATTTGATTAACCTGAACTGTGTAATAACATAAAGGTAGATGTTCTGCAACTTTTTATTTAAACTATGCAGAGAACTATACTTCTGACTTGCCTTATTTTAATGTTATATCCTATTTGTACCTACTTTTACTATAGTAATCATTACAATATTATAAATATAGTATACTAGTCTTTAGACAGGGACTTCCCTGTTGGCTCAGAGGGTAATACATCTGCCTACAATGCGGGAGACCCAGGTTCAATCCTTGGGAGGGGAAGATCTCCTGGAAAAGGAAATGGCAACACCATCCAGTATTCTTGACTGGAAAATCCCATGGACAGGGGAACCTGGTAGTCTCTAGTCCGTGGTGATTTGCAAGTATTTAAAACAGTTCAATTGTTCTAATCAGTTCAGTTCAGTTCAGTCGCTCAGTCCTGTCTGACTCTTTGCGACCCCATGAACCACAGCATGCCAGGCCTCCCTGTCCATCACCATCTCCTGGAGTTCATTCAAACTCACATCCATCGAGTGAGCCATCTCATCCTCTGTTGTCCCCTTCTGCTCCTGACCGCAGTCCCTCCCAGCATCAGAGTCTTTTCCAGTGAGTCAACTCTTCACATGAGGTAGCCAAAGTATTGGAGCTTCAGCTCTAGCATCAGTCCTTCCAAAGAACACTCAGAACTGATCTTCTTTAGAATGGACTGGTTGGATCTCCTTACAGTCCAAAGGACTCTCAAGAGTCTTCTCCAACACCACAGTTCAAAAGCACCAATTCTTCGGTGCTCAGCTTTCTTCACAGTCCAACTCTCACATCCATACATGACCACTGGAAAAATCATAGCCTTGACTAGACAGACTTCTGTTGCCAAAGTAGTATCTGTGCTTTTGAATATGCTATTTAGGTTGGTCATAACTTTCCTTCCAAGGAGTAAGTGTCATTTAATTTCATGACTGCAATCACCATCTGGAGTGATTTTGGAGCCCCCAAAAATAAAGTCTGATACTGTCTCCATTGTTTCCCCATCTATTTCCCATGAAGTGATGGGACCAGATGCCATGATCTTTCCTTTCTGAATGTTGAGCTTTAAGCCAACTTTTTCATTCTCCTCTTTCACTTTCATCAAGAGGCTTTTTAGTTCCTTTTCACTTTCTACCATAAGGGTGGTGTCATCTGCATATCTGAGGTTATTTATATTTTCCCCAGCTATCTTGATTCCAGCTTTTGCTTCTTCCAGCCCAGGGTTTCTCATGATGTACTCTGCATAGAAGTCAGATAAGCAGGGTGACAATATACAGCCTTGACGTACTCCTTTTCCTATTTGGTACCAGTCTGTTTTTCCATGTCCAGTTCTAACTGTTGCTTCCTGACCTGCATATAGGTTCCTCAAGAGGCAGGTCAGATGGTCTGGTATTCCCATCTCTTTCAGAATTTTCCACAGTTTATTGTGATCCACACAGTCAAAGGCTTTGGCATAGTCAATAAAGCAGAAGTAGAGGTTTTTCTGGAACTCTCTTCTTTTAACATGATCCAGCTGTTCTAATAATATCTCATAAAAAACTTCAATACATAAAACATAAAGAAAGTCCATTCTCTACATCTATATCTCCATCCCTTCCCTGCAAATAGGTTCATCAACAGCATTGCAACAGATTCCATAAATATGGGTCAATATACTGTATTTATTTTTCTCTTTCTGACTTATTTCACTCTGTATGCTGTTGCTAAGTCACTTCAGTCGTCCGACTCTGTGTGACCACATAGATGGCAGCCCACCAGGCTCCCCCGTCCCTGGGATTCTCCAGGCAAGAACACTGGAGTGGGTTGCCGTTTCCTCCTCCAATGCATGAAACTGAAAAGTGAAAGGGAAATCGCTCAGTCATAGCCGACTCTTTGTGACCCCATGGACTGCAGCCTACCAGGCTCCTCCATCCATGGGATTTTCCAGGCAGGAGTACTGGAATGGGGTGCCGTCACCTTCTCCATCACTCTGTGTAACTGGCTCTAAGTTCATCCACCTCACTAGAACTGACTCAAATTTGTTCTTTCTTATGGCTGAATAATATTCCATTGAATATATGTACCATACCTTCTTTATCCACTCATCTGTTGATGGATATCTAGGTTGCTTCCAAGTCTTGGCTATTGTAGATAATGCTGCAATGAATACTGGGGTATATGCGTCTTTAAGAATTGTGGTTTTCTTGGGGTATGCCCAGTAATGGGGTTGCTGGGTTTCCTGGTAGATTTATTCCTAATTTTTTTTAAAGGAATCTCCATGCTTTTCTCCCTAATGGCTATATCAGTTCAACATATATATAGTATTGTGTGCAAATGGGTAGTTGGTAAGAAGTTGCTGCATAACACAGGGGGCCTAGTCTGGCACTCTGTGATGACCTGGAGGGGTAGGATAGGAGAAGTGGGGGCTCAAGAGGAAAGGGATATATGTATAATTCTAGCTAACTCACATTGTTGTGTGATGGAAGCCAACACTAAGATTTTTAAAGTAAAAAACAAACAAACAAACAAACAAAAAAACAGCAAAACATACTCACTTTAAGACCAAGTTAAAAAAAAAAAAAAACACCAAGTGTCAAAGAATTTTAATAGCAGAATTCGACTTTATATGAACATGTGAACTTTATATGAACATGACAGTTTTTTTTTTTTAAGATTTGACCACTGAAGCACCAAATTATTTATATGAGGACAATAAACACAGCCTTTTAAAATCAGTTACCATGGATGATTTCTTTTTTATTTCTATCTCTTGAACTTGTATCTACTGAAAAACAATGACTCATTTGCCTGTTTCTCTGTCCTTCAGAATCTAGCCCCTTTCTTTATTTACAAGCCAACATAAATCTTTAGGTCCTTAAAGAGCCATTTAATGGGTCCCTCTTAGGAGCATACTCAGTTCTTGGCCTCTGCTCATTATTTTCCCTAATATAGAGAAAGCAAAATATTTAGATTTGACCTTTTTTGACATGATATTGTGGAGCTTTGTTATACTAATAAAGAAATAATAAACACTCACTGAACTCTTATTCTGTGCCAAGAATTATGCTAAGTAATTTACACATAATGGCTCTTTTAATTAAAAGGAAAGGCTATATCAGAATATAAAGTTATTATTTTATTACAAGCTTTATTACATTTTTTATTCTGTTAATAAATGTGCACTAGACATCAATGACCCATTTGTAGATAATATGAGATATGAACCAGAGAAACCATATTCACTAGGTAAATCAAAAAGCACTCTTGACTCTAAGGAGAGTCATTTGTTGGGTAGAAAAGTAATTGGCCTTCTCAGGTATAATCCATCAATTCTCCCAAAGAACAGGTTAATTGATGGAAATGTCAATCAATGCATTTATCAGTCTTATGAATCAGCCATACTTAAAGGCATTAAACTCACATCAGCTTGCTATTTGTCCCTCTGAATCCATTTATCCATAGTAAAAGGCAGGTACAGAGATAATATATTGGGAATCTATAATAAATGCTCAGAAGTTTCACCTAATTAGAGCATTCAATGTAATTTTACTTAATAAAATGGCATTTTCACACAGTTACAGAGTATACATGTCTTTATAAGCCTATATGCATATACAAGATATATGACTATGTATTTCATATGTTCATGTGTATATGTGTATAACATGTGCACATTTGTATGCATATATATACATACATATATATATATATATATATATATATGATATCTATAGATAAATATAGCCACATCTTACCTGTTACTTGGCTGGATGCCTTAGGATATATCTTATTAAATAAACTTACATATTTGTATTAATATTTATAATATAAACATATGTAATTTTTTCTCAAAACACAACATGGAATTTGAAATAGTAATCAGTAATTTAAGTAAAAGAATACCTAGGATAGAAATGAAGGCCTATTAATTCATGTTCTTCCTGTGAGCAAAGTGGGCAAATGTTTTATGGGAGATAACTAGCTTTCACAATATCAAGCTGCCAACATGTATTGGAAAATGAGGATGCCTTTATTTAGGGTGGAAAATGTTCATCATAGGTCTCAGCCCAGGTGACTCACTCATGCTATTTAAAGTTAGAAAAAGCCCCCAAGGCAAGGTCATTATCTGAGGACAGGCACTTCTCATCTGATGTCCCCTTTATATGCAGAAGTTGAGGGAAAAGCAGAAATCTACTCCTTGTGAGAAAATCGGCTCTCAGATAGTTTTCTTCCCAAGAAGTGACTTTTCCAAGCTACCTCGATCCAAACAACTGGCATGTGGTGCATTTTGAAGATGGATTGTCAGCTGTGCCCCTACAGCTGTGAGAGTCTGGCACACTAGCTCTCAAGCCAGCGAGCAGGAAGACAGATACTGTCATTTTGGGGGGAATGGCTCACCCACAGATGTTTAGAGGAGGAGAAGTGTCTATGTCCTTTGGCAAGCTCATCAAAATCAACCTCTTACACACAGGCACAGAAAGAACTGGAATCACAGCCTAGTCTGTCATCACATCACTCAGCATACTTTTAAACCACCCCCTCATTCATCCTTAAATGGAAAATAAATTACTTGAGATGAAATTCTTTGGCCCTGGAGCAGATGGTAGCATATACCTCCAACATGAAGGAAACGCAATACACCTGGATTTTTGAATCCCAAAGTTTCTTAAGAGCAACTTCCTGCTCTAGAAAGCCAAGACCTATTTTTTCCACTAGAAGCATTCCAAACATAGAGTTGATGTTTGCTTATGAATACATTTTTGTTCTTTCTTTACCCTACAGTAGCAGTACCTCTTTATTCATATGCTACCACTGTCTTTATATGCTTGAACTGTCCAATGACATTAATGGTCAGGGGTCATTCTGACTAGCAGAAATGTGGTTTTGTAGAAACATGCCTCTTCAGTCCTTTCTGTTTGTGTTCTCTCTTCTTGCAGACATTTACTTTTCTGATTTACCATAGTCCAAACACTACTACTCTGTTTTCAGCTCTACTATTGTTATACTTCCATTGCCATAGCTAACTGAGCTATTTCATAGGCTCATTAGAAACTTCAGAATAGAGAATCTGATTGGCTCAAGCCATCAGATTTAATAAGATAGCTTTCCCTATGTCAGTTGTCCTCCTCCAGTTCCAATCAGATGAAACCAAGGAAGGATAGTCATATAATACAAAAGTGACTACAGAAGGCTAATTTATGAGTTTAAATAGGCAGCTTACAAAGAAATAAAGTGAGTATTGGGTATGCATCATAAAGGTATCATTGTATGCTACTTTCTCAAGCTAAGTCAATAAATAGAAAGATGAGCAAAAACTGAAAATCCAATCCTTTTTTCTTTAGATTAAGGACACAGCTGTAATTACTGTATGTATCTGATTTATTCATTCTTCATGTCATTGATTTAAAAAAATCTAGACACTTCTTCCCTTAGGATTTAATTACTCAGATTTTATGTACTTGTCAAAGTTCAGATAAATGTATCATATCCTGGATCCCCACACCCTGTACAATACCTAACACAGAGCTTAATTAACATTTGAATATGTGAGTTAATAAAATTCCTGAAAGAATGTGTGTGGTTATATAGGCTTTGGACCATGATATTCTTAAAAAAAAAAAAAAAAAACTGGAAGAAAATTCTCTTATAAATGGGATTTACAGACATCACTTTATGTTATTATTTCATTCAGCACCAAGCATGTATTTTTTGTGTCTTCTGCTATCAACTGCTGCTCACTTCTATTTTATTTCAGAATAGAATCTGTGCTGCTCTTTCATTTTCAGTTTTTGAATTTGTGTTGTTGAAAGATGGATCAGCTACACAATTGGGTAATTAGAAATAGGAAGTTTTGACTTAAGTCTCCATTTAGATATCAATCAAGTGGAGATAAATATGATTTTGGTTTTCCTGTTATTTGGATCTGAACTTCCAAATTTGACCTGTTACTTCCAAAAGGCAACTGGTGATATGGACTTCAATGAAGGCATTTAATTACATTTTCAAGTGTGTTTGCATGAAGTTTTTCTATAAATAATTATGACTCGGACCTGTGTTGCCTGTTTTCCTGTTCTATTTAAAAGTATTCTCTCATAGCTCAGTTGATAAAGAAACAATCCACCTGCAATGCAGGAGACCCTGATTTGATTCCTGGGTCAGGAAGATCAGCTGGAGAAGGGATAGTCTACCCACTCCAGTGTTCTTGGGCTTCTCTTGTAGCTTAGGTGGTAAAGAATACACCTGCAGTGTGGGAGACCTGGGTTCATTCCCTGGGTTGGGAAGATCCCATGAAGAAGGGAAAGGCTACCCACTTCAGTATTCTGGTCTGGAGAATTCCATGGACTGTATAGTCCATGGGGTTGCAAAGAGTCAGACACGACTGAGTGACTTTCACTTCACTTCACTTCACTTCATACACCAATGCTTTAAAGTGCTCAACTTGGGCAAAAAAATTATAAGCAAAATAAATGAAGTGGAAACATCTTCCTATCAATGGAGACATTTGTTTCAAAACTGAAGCAGTTATTGAGGACAATGCTCTCATCCAGGGATAAAATGATGACCAAAGGTGCTTTTTTTTATCAGCATGACTCTTCTTGGAAAGTCCAATGTATCATGAAGAGAAGAATATTTCTGCTTTGAGAAATAAGCAGTTCATTAAACTAGCCTAAGAGTTAAATGCCAATTCCTACATGTTACTTCATGTATGTCTTTCTTGTCACCTAAAGATAAGTTCCAACTTCTCTGACTGATGCGACTTTTCTTTATTTGGCCCCACTCTACATTTCTCGCTTTTCATTGTCCCACATTCCAAGCTTATTCAAGATCTGGGGCATTATCCATTACCCTGTTCCTCATCCTTCTTTGAATGTCTTACTCTAATTTCAGTGCCCAGCTAAATGATCAAGTCTCAGTCCCCCCCCACCTATTTTTTTTTCTTTTTCCAATAGATGACCGAGTATCATTAATTCAGAGAAACCATAAAAGACCCACATATCAGTGAATCTTTTATTGTGAGAGTTAGGCCATTTTTAGATGCAAACATGGGTTATGATTGAACAGTGGCATACTACAGGAATTAGCCTTTTAAAATGGGCATGATCTGGAAAGGCAAATTTCCTCTCTAGACATCCCTCATCTTCATCACAAGCTATTTATTGCTTAGTATTTATGTCAGATAAGAGTCTTAACTGATAATTGATGCAAACTAAAAGAATGCTTTAAAAAGTGATTGCTGTTGTTCAGTCGTTCAGTCATGTGCGACTCTTTGTGATGACATGGACTGCAGCACACCAGGCTTCCCTGTCCTTCATCATCTCATGGAGCTTGCTCAAACTCATGTCCATTGAGTTGATGATGCCATCCAATCATCTCATCCTCTGTTGTCCATCTCTCCTCAGGTCCTCAGTTTTTCCCAGCATTGGGGTCTTTTCTAATGAGTTGGCTCTTCATATCAGGTGGCCAAAGTACTGGAGCTTCAACTTCAACATCAGTCCTTCCAAAGAATATTCAGGGTTGATTTCCTTTAGGATTGACTGGTTTGATCTCCTTGCAGTCCAAGGGACTCTCAAAAGTCTTCTCCAACACCACAGTTCAAAAGCATCAGTTCTTCAGTGCTCAGCTTTCTTTATGGTCTTTAGGCAAAAAAAGTGATCATTTCACTTAAACTCATCACTTTTGCTTATAATCTCTTTGGCAAATATTAAGTGATCAATTATTAATACAGATAGGAATGCTTTAAGCGTGATCAATAAGATTCTTTTAAAATAATTTTTTGTATCTGAAGTGCTCCCTTTAACAGGACCTTGGCTCAATTGTTTTGTCAATGTGACATATTCTTTACTATCTTTAACTTGCTTGGAATGACCCCCTTTTTCCGTCCATGTATGCCAAATTCACCTAGTTCATCTGATCTTTCAAAGTCATGTGTAATTCTCATGCTTTCTTCGAACATTTTTGGGATTAATGACATTGTATATTGACTTTCTATAGTACTTTTAAGGTGTACAAAAGTTTATTTGGAATTATTATTGTAACATTTTAGAATTAGAATGAATGTTAGAGATTTTCTAGTCCTATTTTTAATTTTACACAGGAAAAATTGAGACCTCTAGACTCCCTCCTCTTCTATGTCTGTTTTGCAGAACTCAATTTTGTTAAAGTCATACCTTAGGATTTACTTGGCAGGTAAGATGGTAAAGAATCCACCTGCAATGCAGAAGACCCAGGTTCAATCCCTGGGTCAGGAAGATCACCTGGGGAAGGGAATACATGAATAGATGTGATAAAGTTATAAAAACCTACATTCACACTCACACACAAATGGTTAAAAGTTAGATGTAAGAAATACAAATAAGATTGATAGGATAACATCAATCTGGATGTAATATTATACTCTCGTTTTGTAAGGTTTTATCTCTTGGGGAAAATGGGTAAAGGTCACAGGAAAAGTGCATGTGAGTTTACTGTTATCTCAAAATAAGTTATTTAATTAAAACTAATATTACCTGCTTTTAAAGTATTTGTTGTTCTTACTTAGAAAATTTAAAATGTCATATGTGCAATGCACTATATTTCTATTGAGAATGCTGCCTTGGGAAAATGATATATTTACCATCAGTAATTATGCTGATGGTACATTTGTTAACATAGAACATCTTTCCTTTATTTTTACCACGTGGCACACTCTTTGAAGAGATATATAATAATTTTCCTCCTTATCAACAAGTCACAGACTTCCCAAATGGCACAGTGGTAAAGAATCTGCATGCCAATGCAAGAGACACAGCATGAGTGTGAGCCTTGCATTGGGAAAAACCTCTGGAGGAGGACATGGAAACCCACTCCACTCTTCTTGCCAGGGAAATCCCATGGGCAGAGAAGCCTAGAGGTCTAATCCATGGAGTTGCAAAGAGTCGGACATGACTGGGCACACGCAAACCAACAAATATCAATGAATTACTATACAGTGTGTGGGGATATATTATTATATTCCTGCCAGTCCCTACCTTTTATGCCAATAAATTAATATTTTTTATTTTTACCCTAAAAATTATAGAAAATGGGACCTTTAGTTCATTCCTATTGTCTTATACTTGAAATTCTCTACAGAACTTCTTATATTGTTTGCAATTTCAGAGCCTTCCTCCACTAAGAAGCCACATTTTGAGCCCATCTGGAAGGGTTCCTGGAATTTCAGAGGTACTCCATCCATCTTTCAATAAGAAAAATAACATAGTGCTATACTGGGAAGGCATGAGTCTTTCTTTGGGAGCTGACATTTATTCAACATGATGTTATTCCTGCCCTCAAAACTTCCCTCTTATTTTATTCTGAGTGTCTATCACCATAAGAAGCTAATTCTATGGTACATAGATTTCAGTGGGGGATTTGCCGGTGGCTAAGTGGTAAGAAATCTGCTGACAATGCAGGAGAACCACATTTGATCCCTGGGTCAGGAAGATCACCTGCAGAAGGGAATGGCTATCCACTCAAGTATTCTTGCCTGGAAAATTCCATGGACACAGGAGGCTGGTAGCTATAGTCCATGGGGTCACAAAGAGTTGGACACGACTGAGTGATTAACGTTCTTAGGAAGCATTGCTATGAACAAAGCTAGTGGAGGTGATAGAATTCCAGCTGAGCTACTTCAAATCCCAAAAGATGATGCATTAAAAAAGTGCTGCACTCAATATGCCACCAAATTTGGAAAACTCAGCAGTGGCCACAAGATTGGAAAAAGTCAGTTTTCATTCCAATCCCAAAGAAAGGCAATACCAAAGAATGTTCAAAATACTGCACAATTACACTCATTTCACACCCTAGCAAGATAATACTCAAAATCCTTGGAGCTAGGATCAGTAATATGTGAATCAAAAAATCCCAGATGTACAAGCAGGATTTAGAAAAGGCAGAGGAACCAGAGATTAAATTGCCAAGATATGCTGGATCATAGAAAATGCAAGGGAATTCCAAAAAAAAATCTAGTTTTGCTTCATTGACTACACTGAAACCTTTCCTTGTGTGGATCACAACAAACTGAAATGTTTTTAAAGAGATGGGAATAAAAGATCACCAGATCACTCCTGAGAAACCTGTATTCAGGACAAGAAGTAACAGTTAGGACTGGACCTGGAGCAATGGACTGGTTCAAGTCGGAAAATGAGTAAGTCAAGGCTGTATATTGTCACCCTACTAATTTATCTTATATGCAGAGCACGTCACACAAAATTCTGGGCTGGGTGACTCAGAAGCCGGAATCAAGATTCCTTGGAGAAAATATCAACAGCCTAGGATATGCAGATGATACTACTTTAGAGGCAGAAAGTGAAGAGGAAGTAAAGAGCCTTTTGATGGAAGTGAAAGAGGACAGTGAAAAAACTGGCTTAAAACTCAACATTCAGAAAACAAAGATCATGGCATCTGGTCCCATCACTTCAAGGCAAATAGATGGGGAAAAAGTGTAAACAGTGTCAGGCATTTTTCTTGGGCTCCAAAATCAATGTGCACAGTAACTGCAGCCATATTAAAAGACATTTGCTCCTTGGAAGAATAGCTAAGACAAATCTAGACAGGGTATTAGAAAGCAGAGACATCACTTTGCCAACAAAGATCTGTGTCAAAACTATAGTTTTATTCAGTAGTCAGAGTGTGGATGTGAGAGGTGGACCATAAAGAAAGCTGAGCACCAACAAGTCATGCTTTTGAACTGTGTTGCTGGAGAAAACTCTTGAGAGTCCCTTGGACAGCAAGGTAATTAAATCAGCCAGTCATAAAGGAAATCAACCCTGAATATTCATTGAAAGGAATTGTGCTGAAACTGAAACTCCAGTCCTTTGGCTTCCTGATACAAAGAGCTGACTCACTGGAAAAAAACCCTCATGCTAGGAAAGATTGGGGGTAAGAGGAGAAGGGGATGACAGACAATGAGATAGTTGGATGGCATCACTGGCTCAATGGACATGAGTTTGAGCAAACTCAAGGAGATAGTTAAGGACAGGGAGGCCTGGAATTCTGCAGTTCATGGGGTCTCAAAGAGTCAGACATGACATAGCGAATGAACAGCAGACAATAGAGGTCAGTAGCCTTTCTCATTAAGTGGTTGTATGGCTCATCATTATCTCCCAATATTATTCTTTTCATATCCCCCATCTACTGAGGGCTTTGATTCTTTGAGTTTTTCTCACAATATTCCCATTAGAATGAAACAGGTCTATATTGTCAAGTAAACTACTTTATCTCTCCTATTTAAAGAGGTTTGGGGACCTCCTTTATATTTTGGTTGAGATAGCCTACTCCAACTATTTAATTACCCCTTAGGCATTATCCATATTTTTAATTATTCCTGAATGTCTAACAATTGCTTCCTCTCAGACCTGATATATTCTTGGAAGATAGCTCATGGTCAGCAAAAGTATTATTTTGAACAACGTCAAAGTAATGCAAAAATTCTGACTCATCACATTATTTCATTCTAACTGATGTTGGTTATAACTCACTGATATTCTCAATTTAAAGATATTTTAACCTTTTCTTTTTATTTGTAAGAATTATAAGGCAAAACAAAACAACATAACATAAAGCAAAATATATATCAAAGCAACAGTTAAACACCCTATGACAAAGAAAGGATAGCTACATTATATTTATATGAGTTAATAAGATTCCAGGTTTATCAAGTTTTAATTTGAATTAACTTTACAGTAACATAAGAATGACATAAATTAAAGTTCATGTTACTCCTTCAAAGGTATATTTAAAAAGAAAATCAAGGTTTATTAAAGTGTTAAAATTGTCTTGTCAGTCTTCTGACTTCTAAATGCTACTTGTATTCAACAACTGATTATTATCAATCAATTAGATGTCCAACAATCTGGGTTGTTAATGACACCATTAATTCAATGGTATTATTTTTTTTTAACCATGAGACATGAGAGGCACACACTAGGCCAGAATGGAATAACATGTGTTATGTTTGAAGGTAAGATGCTATAAAAAGCCACAAAGATAAGTATACAAGCAGACAGTAGGTGAATGTCAAGAAACTTTAAATAACAGAAAAGAAAATATGGACAGGAAGAGAGGGAGTAGAGTTGAATTATGAATTCAACATTCAAAATTGTTGAATGCCAATTCATGAGCTAAGCATTTTAACTTATTTTTTTTTCTCCCTTTCATTGAATCACCTCAGTAACACCATGAAACAGTCAATGCTAAATTGGTTCAAAGATAAGAAACTAAGCCTCAGATTACCAACAAGATCCAAAGAGAATTTATGCATTTGAACTCAATTTCTGCATGAATTCAAAAAATTATACTTTATCTCCTCTACCACTGAGCCTCATGGGAATATCATTTTGAAGTTCAATCTCCAGAGCATCTCTCTCTGTTCTGATTGTGAAGGAGCTGGTAACAGGTTAAGCCCAGGCAACTGGAAGAAGTAATCACGCAACACATGAGACTGTGTTTTCTAGCAAACAGGAAGCTCTATTAGCAAAAAGAAGCAGAGAATGGTGCTGTGTTCTGTCACCCCTTGCTTTTCCCATCCTGTTACTTACACTGATGGATACTTTTCCATCTCAACTAATGTTAACTCAGCAAAAAGGATATCAGCAAGCTCATCTCACTAAACAGTGGAATCTAGAACTAGTCCTGTGAGTCACAGCAATTCAGGTACTTTCCTGTCAAAATGGCCCAAATATTTTGATTCAGTTTTATCCTTGTTTCCTTCATATCCTTCTATTTTAAAAATGGATGTTCTGATATTTTGCTTAATTTTCATAAGCCCTCTGAACAAAGCCATTGTTTATACTTTCCATACTCATAATAGAACTTATGGCATTACTATTGGTTTGGCTTTGGGTGTTATTTAGCATTTGGATTTTACTCTGGAATGAACTTTCTCATATATTAACACTTAATCTAATCAAGCAAAATTTGAAAACTATTTAGTTACCTTTAAGGGAGGGGCCAAATCTATAACTAAACTAATCCCCCCATACATCATCCTGTGCAATTCAACAACCGTCTCTTCCCTTCCTTGCTCATGTGGCTGAGGTCCTAACACACCAAGCAGTCAAGCCTAAAAAGAATAAGGCAGGGTCAAATGTGTCTGCTGGTAATATGTTTGAAAGGAAAAGAAGACTGACAACGGATACCTATAAACCCGCTTCAGGATCTCCTGATATAATACAGCAAATAGACTGTCACTGGCAAGACCACAGGTAATACTGTTATTTAATTTTTTTTTTTTAGGTTTTAAGTGAATTAATCTTAAATGTTTTCAACTGAGAATTACTCAATAGTCCAATAGTGTTTTTCTCCCCTCAGATATTTAGGTAAAGACTTCAGCAAAGAGACTTGCATTGAATTTGTGAGTGTAATGAGACTTTAGAATACAGATTTCAGTGAGACTGGACTTTTGAGGTGAAAACATTATCTCCAAGAAAACTACATGTGGTATTCCATAGAAATCTCATGGTTGCTTCATTCTTTAATTCTAATCCATTCAATTTGCTTTCCTTTTGATATTTCGGTTACTGTATTTTACTGCAGAACCAATAGTAGATATAGATAGATAGATGTAGATATAGGTATGTTAGAGAAGATTTATTGTGGGAATTGGCTTACTCAGCTCTGGGGTCTGAGTAAGTCCCATGATATGCCCTCTGTAAGCTAGAGAACCAGGAAAGTCAATACTGTATAATTCAGTCAAGTTCAGCAGCCTGGGAATCAGGGCGTCAACAGTATAACTCTCAGTTGGAGATGAAAGGGTTAAGAATGTAAGTCCTGGAGTCCCCAGAACTGGGAGCTCTGATGTCTTAGAGCAGAAAAGGAATGACGCCCCACCTCAAGAAGAGAAAGGTCTTCTACCATTTTGTTCTACTTGTGCCCTCAACAGATTGGATAATTCCAATCCTATTAATGAGGGCAGATCTTTAACTTAGTCTGCTGATTCAAATACTTATCTCTTCCAAGAACACCCTCTCAGATGGATCTAGAAATAATATTTTGCAAGCTAAGTCATCCCTTAGCCCTGCAAAGTTGACACAAAGTTAACTATCGTAGTTTCTGCACTATTACATCCTGGCTTCTTTCTACTGCTTTCTGTGATCTCCTCTGTGCAGTTTGCCTTTTCTCATCCTCCTTTGGCCTGCTTTCTGGCTCCCTTCTTTGTCTTAACCCCTGAGGTATGATAACACTGAGATCCTAGTTCATTCAGCTTATCCCAAATCTTCCTCCTTTTGTAAAATACGGCAAAGAATGACTGGAGGCAAAACTACCTCCAAAACCTGAGTCTTCTTCTTCCCAGTAGTTTGCATATTTAGTTCCTGGCTTCTTTGCCTGTATCATTTCCTCTTAGAAATAAAAACAGTTATAAACTACTCAGGGTTGAGTTTCTTTTCTTCATTCATTGGAGACAGTCTTCCTATCCTGAACAAATAGTCTTCTTCCATGGCTCTGTAAAATGAATTATTTAATCTGAGGATCCATAATGAATTTTTCTTGGTCTTAATTAGACCATTAAACCAGAGGTTGAGATCATAACATGTCATCCTAATGATAGCCATTTAATCAAAATGCCCATTTGTTTTCATTACATCAAGTTTAGAAAGCAATGCCAAAGTGCTCTCCAGAGTGTTAATTGGTCTTTTAGGTTTCTTTCTTTCTTCTTTTTATTTTATTAACGTGGAGGTGAAGAATGTGATACAGTGGAGAAAAACAGAATGATTTCATTAGATCCCTCACTGACTCTCCTTCTCTCTCATTATTCTCTGTTCTTCAAAGTTCATCCTAAATGCCAATGTTTCTAAAAAATCTAGACAAGATTTTCCTGTGATGTTTCAGCATGCTAGGTAATCCCTGGATCTTCATTTACCTACCCACATGCAAAGGAAATAGTAAAGAAAACACTTCCTAAAGAACAAAATAAAAACAAATGAAAACAAACAAACAAACAAAAAAAAACCTTAGTGTCTTTTGTTTAGAAATGGCAACAGATGACAGCAGTTTTCCCAGAGAGAAAAAGGAAGGCTGCCAGAGTGTTTGACAAATGAGTTTAGCCTTATAAGACATGGCATGTGCTCTAAAACAGAGTTTCTCAAAGTTTGGCCCCAAACCAACAGCAGCAGCATCCCCTGAGGGCTTATTATAAAGCCCCACACCTGAACAGCTGAAGCAGAAACTCTAAAGATGGTTCCAGGAGATTCTGAATGCCTGCTGAAGTTTGAGAATGCTTAGAATAGAGTTAAGCACTTACCAAAATAGATAGTGTTAGGCAACTTCTGATGTGGCTATGAGTAACTGTCAATTCACAGTGTTCATATAATCATATAATCCCATTCCCTTACATATTGACTGAATGTAGACACTTACTTAGAAAATAGAGTATGGCTGTAATTAGGATACAAAAAAAGAAAAAAAAATGACTTTTATATTGCTAGTACACTTTCCCTGGCTTTTCTTGCTTGCCTGTCCTAAGGAAGCAAGTTGATGAGTGATGTGCAGTGAGAAACTAAGGGCAAGTTCTAAATAATAACCAACAAAGGACTGAAGCCCTTAGTCCACCAGTCTTGGAGGTAGTGAATCCTGACAGCAACAATATGAGGGCGCTTCGAAGAGGGCACTTCCTAAAACGGCCTTCAGATGAGTCTGTAGACATATCAGACCTTGATTATAGCCTTGTACTTGATCCTAAAGCAAATGACTTGGCTATTTGGTTTCAAGATTCCTAACCCACAGAAATGGTGAGATAAAAAATTTGTGTTGTCTTAGGCAGCTCAATTGTAAGCCAATTTGCTACACACTAGTAGATAATATAGACAGACACAAACACAGTTACACACTATTTTATACATTTTTTTTTAATTTGTAGCATAATTAAGCTTCATATGTACTTAATGGGCACATATAGCATTGTACATTTGGCTCTTCAGAAGCTGTGGTAAAAATATTAGAAAGTACTACCTACCCTAAAAGAGAAAATATTTCTAAGAAACATAATTTTTTCCTTACATAGCACACTTATGATACAATACTTAAAAATAAACTGTAAAACACTAGATTTAACAAAGCTAAATCTCTAAAATAAAATGACATAAACAGTGAAAAGAAGTTATGTGAAAGAAAACTGTTATCTGTTTATCAGTAAATAATCATATGGAACAATAGCTATGAGTCAATCATTTAATCTTTGTGCCAGTTTGTTAAATATGTATCAATAATTCCATTTCCCAGGTGAAAATGCAGTAAGTAGCTTAGACCAGAAAAATAACTTACCCCCAAATTGATGTATAGCAGAGCCAGGTTTCAAACGCAGGCTGTCAGACTTCAGAATGTGCACCCTTAACCACTAAAACATTTGACTCAATATTATAAAACTGGCATTTCTCTTGTTCCCACATGTGTGGAAACATATATATATATATATATATATATATATATATTTATATTTATATATGTATGTATGTATGTATGTATGCATGTATGTATGTATTCCTGGCAAAGACAGACACTTGGAATGTTTTTAAGAATAAATGAAAGAATGGAACTAATTTGAGATGGGTATAGAGAACAAGTAAAGAGGAGTAATGCCTTTTTGCTTATCTACCCAGATTTTCACCTGCCCACTTTTCACCTACTTTTTATGTGATTCTTCTTTGTTAGGAAATACTTCCATCACTACACAACAGGAACAGATACTCAACTCAAAGTTGTAATGCTTTGTTCTAAGTTGATATCCTCCAAATATAGCTGACCCTTGAACAACGTTGTTTGAATTCCACAGGCCTACTAGCCTGTGGATTTCTTGCCCTCAATACATACTATAGAACTACATAACCCTGGATTGGCTGAATCCCAAGAAGGCAGAACCAGGGATACAGAGGACTGGAGGGCCAACTATAAAGTCATAAGGAGACTTTTGTATAACCCTGGTGGAGGGTTGATGCCCCTAACCCTCTACCCTTTTTCAAAGGTCAACTAGGTAATTTCATCCCTATGGTTCTCAGCTATCGGTGTACATTTGAATCACCTGGTGAACATTTAAAATTACAAACACCTAAGCTCCACCCTTAGAGATACTCATTCCAAAGTTCAGAAGCAGGAACTGAGATCTAGACTTTTTTTTTAACTGAGCCCCTAGGAGGTTTCTATGGACATCAGTGAAACTATTTTTTTTTTTAACATAAGGAAGATATTTTAATCTACATAGAAAATTGTTCTAAACCCAAGACAAGGAAATACAAGCAAATCAAAAGTGAGTGAAGTCACTCAGTTGTGTCGACTCTTTGCGACCCCATGGACTGTAGCCTCCCAGGCTCCTCCCTCCATAGGATTCTCCAGGCAAGGGTACTGGAGTGGGTTGCTATACACAAATAAAGCAGGAGAGGATTATAATTCATATTGTTGTAGTCAATATTACACACAGATTTTTCAGGACCAAGTTACAGTTTCTTAGTGATTTCCACTGAGTTATAAAAATATACTGAGGATTAATTTGGGAAAATAAGATTGCAAGATTGAGAGAAAAGAGTCCAGTGTTAATGAGAGGTTGATTATATTTGGTATCACTTGCACTAATTGAAGTACACTGATCTTTGTTAGCTGGGTCAGGCAGGGGTCAAGAGAACAGGTGGTTGAGCACAATTTCATAAGCACCTGTTTAATATTTGGCTCTGCAATTTCCCTAACGTTGATCAAAGTGGGGATATGATCATTATCCAAAGATTGTTTAGAGAGACAGCCTTGACTGATGAAAAAGGAGCTAATTAGAAACTCACCTTTCCAATCTGGAAAGTGATTAAGTTTAAAGAAGAATGGTGAGAAACAGAATGACCTGATAATTTTGGTCTCATGCCACTGTTCTTGTCCCTCCTACAACCAAACTTTTTCATTCACTTTTCTTAATTATCCCTGACTCTATTAGAACACACACATTTGTTTTCTAGTCTCATTTTATTTTTCTCATCCTTTATTAACTGGATCTAACATTGTCACAAAATGTTTTAAAATTCAAATAGATCACATACATTGTTTGTCCTTACCCATCTGTAGATTAATCATCTTTAATACCCTCAGTAGGTTATTTGCACAAAATTTTCCTTGTGACTCAGCTGGTAAAGAATCCACTTGCAACACAGGAGACCTGGATTCCATCCCTGGGTTGGGAAGATACCCTGGAGAAGGGAAAGGCTATCCACTCCAGTATTCTGAAGTAGCAAATTCCATGGACTGTATAGTCCTTGGGGTTGCAAAGAGTCCCTCACAACTAAGTGACTTTCACTTTCACTTTCCTTTATAGAACTCATACAGCCTTGATTGGCAACAATATGCTTGCTATGCACTCTTCCTAAATTACCCGCTAAGAAGAAATGTGCTGTATGCATGCTAAGTTGCTTCAGTCGTATTCTATTCAACTCTTTGCAACTCCATGGACTGTAGCCTGCCAGGCTCCTCTGTTCATGGGGTTCTCCAGGCAAGAATATTGGAGTGGTTGCCATGGCTTCCTCCAGGGGATATTCCAGACCCAGCAATCAAACTTGAGTCTCTTAGGTCTCCTGCACTGGCAGGCAGGTTCTTTACCAGTGGCACCACCTGGGAAGCCCTAAATATAAATGTAGCAATGGGTAATGTGGTCATTTTTTAGGGAACAAAACGTGTATAATATAGATATTGGGAGAATTTAGATCTGGAATTAAATTTATAATGAAAACCAGTGAAACTGTTTTAGTTTCAGTAACTTCATAGGAAAGTATTTTGAGAATGAGATATTATGAAAGTATAGAGCACTGATATTTCAGCGAGAGTTTGGAAATTAAGTAAAAGAATGAGTGACAGAAGACTAAACTGACAATTTGCATCTATCACTAGAATTAATGTATATTTTAAAATAAGCACAATACAATATACAATTTAAAGTAATAATATTTTTCTACAGAAGTAGAATGCATCACAGAAATGGTAATGCTATTCTGCTTTCATCAGCTCCTGAATAAATTCTATTTTTTTCAAATGAAAAAACAGCACGTTTATAGATATAGAGAACAGATTTATGGTTGCTATAGGCACAGGATGAAATGGGTGAAGGGAGTCAAAAGGTACAAACTTCCAGTTTTAAAACAAATAATTCATGAGGATGCAATGAACAACATGGCAAGTGTCCTTAATAATGCTATATTGTATATCTGAAGTTGCTAAAAGAGGAAATCTTAAACATTTTCATAATAAGAAAGAAAATTGTGACTAGGTATAGAGACAAATATTAAACTTACTGTGATGGTCATTTTATAATATATTTCCCAATACTCAAATACCAAATCATTATGTTGTATATCTGAAACTAAGGTAATGTTGTATGTCAATTATGTTGTTCTTCAATCTCCAAAATAGTCATTATATTTATGAAAACTTTATAGGCTATAAGCAAGATAACCTCTGAATAAAAGAGAAAATTTATATTTTTAAGCTTCTTGATTGAAAATCACATGGTAGGTAAACCCCGCTAGGGGAAAATAGAATTAATAGATATTAATAAAAGCATAAAGAAAAAATCACAATCACCAGGGTTACATGCATAGACAAAGCTTTAGCATCTCATATCCTATTTCAGGGCTGAAAGTTGCTACTAGAATGTACAAACATAAATATAAACTATAAACATATCATCTTCTATCTTTTATTGCTCATACACCTAATTCAACCAATATTTATTGAAGACCAACTGATGGGGCTACATAAGAGAAAGAAGAGCAAAAATCCTGCCCTCACAGCACTTCCATTCTGGAAGATTAAAGGTAGTGAATTTTATGAGGATGGAACTATTTTCTTATAGATTCTCTTTCTTACTCATCATGTAAGCAAACACTCAGAAGCATAGCAACCATCCTGGTGAAGGACAAAAGTGGCCACCAAAGTAGTACATGAAGGAGATAGTTTAAGAGACCCTGACATTGGTCAAACTCCTTTACATGAAAAGAGTATATATTTCTGATAAATGATGAGAAGAGCATATAATCATTCAAATCCACTACAAGAAATTTTATCAGGTATGGAAGAACTTATATAGATTTTGCATAGCCATAGATGTAAATGAGTCACCATTTATGCAGGGGAAATTTTCTTATGTGCTGCCAAAAATCCGAAATTATATTCAATTAGCAAGCATTTTGTGTCATTGTATCATGTGGTTTAGATTGAAATGAAATGCTATCAGAAATATAAGTTGAATATAGTATATTATCTCTTATATCGGAGAAGGCAATGGCACCCCACTCCAGTACTCTTGCCGGGAAAATCCCATGGATGGATGAGTCTGGTAGGCTGAAGTCCATGGGGTCACGAAGAGTCAGACATGACTGAGCGACTTCACTTTCACTTTTCACTTTCATGCATAGGAGAAGGAAATGGCAACCCACTCCAGTGTTTTTGCCTGGAGAATCCCCGATAGTGTACATTTACACTTTGGTTCAGTATATAAGCAAACTCATGGACCAATACATTTATGTGTGTAAGGAGCTGTTAAAAAAAAAAAAAAACCAGTGTGCCAGGCAGACAAATCTCATATATATATACATATACATATATATTTATATTTTAAAGTTTTATTGGGGTATAGTTGATTTACATTGCTAGATTAGTTTCAGTTGTATAGCAAAGTGAATAAGTTATATTAATATATATACATATATCCACTCCTTTGTAGATTCTTGTCCCATGAAGGCAATTACAGAGTATTGAGTAGATTTCCCTATGCTATGCAGTCGGTCCTAATTAGTTATTTATTTTAAATAGAGCAGTGAGTATGTGTATGTATATCAATTCCACTCTCCCAATTTGTTTCCTTCCTTGCTTAACCCTGGGAACCATAAATTTGTTTTCTTCATCTATAACTCTATTTGTGTTTTGTAGAAAAGTTCATTTGTACCCTTTTCTTAGATTCTATATATGCGATGTGAAGGTGAAATTTGCTCAGTCATGTCCGACTCTTTGTGACCCAATGGACTATAAAGTCAATGGAATTCTCTAGGCCAGAATACTGGAGTGGGTAGCCTTTCCCTTTTCCAGGGGATCTTCCCAACCCAGGGATCAAACCCAGTTCTCTCACATTGCAGGTAGATTCTTTACCAGCTAAGCCACAAGGGAAGCCCAAGAATACTGGAATGGGTAGCCTATCCCTTCTCCAGCAGATCTTCCCCACCCAGGAATCAAACCAGGGTCTCTTGCATTGTAGGCAGATTCTTTACCAACTGAGCTATCAGGGAAGCCCACATATATGTGATATCACATGATATTTGTCTTTCTCTGTATGACTTACTTCATTCAGTAGACAATACCTAGGTCCATTCATGTCATTGAAAATAACATTATTTTGTTCTCTTTGTGGCTTAGTAATACTCTACTGTATATATGCATCACATCACCTTTATCCATTCTTCCATGACCTCCTGGCTATTATAAATAACATTGCAATGAACATTGAGGTGCATGCATCTTTTTGAATTCTGTTTTTTCTCCAAATATATGCCCAGGAATGAGACTGCTAGATCATATGGTAGCTCTATTTTTAGTTTTTTAAGGAAGCTTTATACTGTTCTCCATAGACTGTACCAATTTACATTCCAACCAGCAGTGTAGGGGAGTTCTGCTTTCTCCCAATCTTCTACAGCATTTATTGTTTGTAGATTTTTTGATGATGTCAGGTATAATTCTTACCATTATACCTCATGGTAGTTTTGATTTGCATTTCTCTAATGATTAGTGATGTTGAACATCTCATCACGTGTTTGGCCATATATACATGGCCATCTGTATGTTTTCATCTTAGAAATATCTATTTAGATCTTCCACCCATTTTTTGATTAGATTCTTTGTTTTTTTTTTTTGATATTGAACTGCACATGCTGCTTGTATATTTTGGAGAATAATTCTTTGTCAGTTGTTTCATTTGCAATTGTTTTCTCCCATTCTGAGGGTTGTCTTTTCATCTTGTTTATAGTTCTCTATGATATGTTTTTTTTAAAAAAAAGCTTTTGAGTTTAATTAGGTCATTTTTTTTTTGTTTCTATTTTTATTACTCTAGAGGGTAGGTCAAAAAGGATCTTGCTTTGATCTATGTAAAAGAGTGTTTTGTCTATGTTTTCTTCTAAGAGTTTTATGCTGTCTGCCACTACCTTTAGATTTTTAGTATATTTTGAGTTTATTTTTGTGTACAGTGTTATTAAGTATTTCAATTTCATTCTTTTCTATGTGTTGTGCTTAGTCTCTCACTCGTGTCCAACTCTTTGTGACCCCCACTAAGTCCCTCTGTCCATGGGGATTATTCAGGGAAGAATACTGGAGTAAGTTGCCATGGCCTCCTTCAGGGGATTTTCCCAATCCAGGGATCAAACCTGGGTCTCCTGCACTGCAGGAGGATTCTTTACCATCTGAGTCACCAAGGAAGCTTTTATGTGTAGCTGTCCAGGTTTCCCAGCACTGCTTATTGAAGAGACTGTCTTATCTCCATTTTATATTCCTGTCTTTGACAAAAATAAGGTAACCATAGATGCATGGCCTTATCTATGGGCTTTCTACCCTGTTCCACTGATCAATATTTGTGTGTGTGTGTGTGTGTGTGTGTGCCAGTATCATACTATTTTGATGACTATAGATTTGTAGTATAGTCTGAAATCATGAAGCCTGAATCCTCCAACTCCATTTTGCTTTCTAAAGGATGCTTTGGCTATTTGGGATCTTTTGTGTTTTCATATAAATTGTGAAATTTTATTCTAGTTCTGTGAAAAACGCCATTGGTAATCTGATGGTGACTGCATTGAATTTGTAGATTGCTTTGGGTAGCATAGTCATTTTCACAATATTGATTCTTTCAAGAACATGGTATATCTCTGCATCTGTTTGTGTCATCTTTGTCTTATCTCAAGAGTATTTTATAGTACAGGTCTTTTGCCTCCTGAGGTAGGTTTATTCCTAGGTATTTTATTCAGTTTGATGAAATGGCAAATGAGATTATTTTCTTGATTTCTCCTTCTGATCTTTCATTGTTAATATATATGGCTGCAAGAGATTTCTGTGTATTAATTTTGTTTTCTGCAATTTTCATTGATCTCTGGTAGTTTTCTAGTTGCATTTTTAGGGTATAGGATCATGTCATCTGCAAAAATTGACAGTTCTACTTCTTTTCCAATTTGGATTTCTTTTATTTATTTTTCTTCTTTGATTGCCATGGCTAGGATTTCCAAATCCCTGTTGAGTAATAGTGATGAGAGTGAACATCTTTGCCTTGTTTCTGATCTTAGAGAAAATGCTTTCAGTTATTCATCAAGTATGATGTGTGCTGTGGGTTTGTCATATTATGGCCTTTATTACATTAAGGTATGTTTCCTCTATATTCACTTTCTGGGAAGACTTTATCATAAATGGGTATTGGATTGTTTTCAAGTTTTTTCATCTACTGAGATGATCATAAGGATTTTATTCTGCAATTTGTTGATGTGGTGTATCACACTGATTTTGTATATTAAAAATCTTCCTTATCCCACTCAACCATAATGTATGACCCTTTTAGTGTGCTGTTGGATTCAGTGTGTTAATATTTTATTGAGGAATTTTACATCTATATTCATTCATGACATTAGTTTGAAATTTTATTATTTTTTATAATATTTTTGTTTTTGTTATCAGGATGATGATGGCCTCATTGAATGTGCTTGGGAGTGTTCCTTCCTCTGCAAAATTTTGTAAGAGTTTCAGAAGGGTGTTAACTCTTCTCTAAATGTTGGATAGAATTTCTCCCAAATCATCCCACCCTCTCCCTCTCCCTCTGAGTCCAAAAGTCCGTTATACACATCTGTGTCTCTTTCCTGTCTTGCATACAGGGCCGCTGAATTATGTTTCATTATAACACTAAGTTGTAGTATCTGTGGAAATATGAACTAATTGGAAAAAAATAAGCCCTAATCAACTCATAAGAATTTATGTTTATAATAAAATTTTCTTTTTTAGGTTAATACTTTTTCATCAAAACATGTAATATACAATGCTTACATTATTTTGATCAAGTTTATAAATAAATAATTGTAATAACTGAAAAAAAAATAAAGCAGCAAACAGTATCATTTAAAAAATAAATAAATAAATAAATAAATAAATAAATAAATGTTGGATATAATTTGCCAGTAAAGCCATCTAGTCCTATACTTTGTGTGTTTTAAGATTTTTATAACAGTTTCAGTTTCAGTACTTGGTGATTTTAGTCTCTTCATATTTTCTATTTCTTCCTGCATCAGTCTTAAAAGGTTGTATCTTTCTAATAATTTGTCCATTTCTTCTAGGTTGGCTCTTTCACTGACATATAGTTGCTTGCAGTAGTCTCTTACGATCCTTTGTATTCTGTTGTGTCCACGGAAACTTCTACTTTTCATTTCTAATTTTGTTGATTTTGATCCATTTTTTTCTTGTAGAGGCTGCTTCAAGGTTTATCAATTTTGTTTATTTTTCTCAAATAACCAGCTTTCAGTTTCATTGATCTTTGCTAATTTTTTCGTCATCTCTATTTCACTTATTTCTGCTCAGATTTTTATGAATTCTTTGAATTCTTGTCACCTACTAACATTGTGTTTTGCTTTTTTTTTTTTCTTTCTCTAATTGCTTTAGGTGTAAGAATAAGTTGTTTATTTAAGATTTTTTTTTCTTGTTTCTTGAGGTGAGAATATATTGCTGTGAACTTTCCCCTTAGAATTGTTTTTGCTGCATCCCATAGGTTTGGATCATAATGTTTTTATTTTTATTTGTCTCTACATAAGTTTTTTGTTTGTTTGTTTCCTTTTTGATTTTTCCAGTAATCGATTGGTTATTTAGTGACATATTATTTAGCCTTCATGTGTTTGTGTTTTGTTTTGATTTTTTTATACATTGTCCCCCTATAAATGATTTCTGATTTCATTGTGATTAGAAAAGATGCTTGATATAATCTCAGTTTTCCTAAATTTCCTGAAGCTTGATTTGAGACCCAAGATATGATCTATCCTAGAGAATGTTCCATGTGCACTTGAGAAGAAACCATTCTGCTGCTTTTGTATGGAATGTCTTATAAACATTAAGTAAATCTCTGGCTTAACATGCCATTTAAGGCTATGTTTCCTACTAATTTTCTGTCTGGATGATATTTCCATTGGTGTAAGTGGGGTGTTAAAGTCCCCCACTGTTATTGCATTACTATCAATTTCTCCTTTTATGGCTGTTTGCATTTGCTGTGTGCATTAAGGGGCTTCTATGTTGGGTGCACATATATTTACCATTGTATCTTCTTCTTGGATTGATCCCTTCATCATTATTGAGTGTCCTTTGTTGTCTGTTGTAATAGTCTTTATTTTAAAGACTTTTTTTTTTTTTTTTTTCTGACCAGTCTGTGTCATTTGGTTGGAGCGTTTGATCCATTTACATTTAAGATAATTATTGATATATGTATTCCTATTGACATTTTCTTAAAAATTTTAGTAGATCTTTTTTTTTTTCTTTTCTTTTCTCTTGTTCTCTTCTCTTATGGTTTGATAACCACCTTTAGTGAGGTGCTTAGTTTGCCTTTTCTTTGTGTGTGTGTGTGTGTGTGTGTGTATGTAGACTTATTGTTATTTTTTGGTTTGCATTTCATATGATGTACTGATAAAAGTCATATATTCATAGTGTATATGATAGACCATGTATATATATACACATACAAACTGTTTTAAGTTGTTGGTCTCTTAATTTCAAGTGCAATTTTCATTTCCTTTATTTGTACTCTCCTCTTTGGAATGGTTGCTTGTTTTGCTATAATATTTGTGTATGAAAGATTTCCTGCTTTCACTATATATTTACCTTTAACAGTGAGTTTTCCCATTGGTGATTTTCTGTTTTCTAGCACTCCTCCCCATGCTTAGAGAAGCTCCTTTAGCATTAATTTTAAAACTGGTTTGGTGTTACTGAATTCTCTTAGCTTTCGTTTGTCTGTAAAGCTTTTTATTTCTCCTTTGGATCTGAAGGTGAACCTTGATGAGTACAGTATTCTTGGTTGTCAGTTTTTCCCTTTCATAACTATAAATATATCATGACACTTCCTCCTAGCCTGCAGAGTGACTACTGGAAAAACAGCTGATAACCTTGTGCTGATGCACTTGTATGTTATTTGTTGCTTTCCTCTTGCTTTTACATTCAACTTATAATTAAATTTCATATGAATTCTAAAGAAAAATTTGTATTTAACTTTTGTTAGATACTTTGAATTTAACCATGTGTTCTTTCTTAGGTTATCTTGTGTGGGACTCTCTACTTCCTGGACCTGAGTTACTATGTCCTTTCCTACGTTAGGAAAGTTTTTGACTATAATATTTTCAAATATTTTCACAGGCACTTTCTCTTTTTCTTCTTCTATTATCCGTCTAAAAAGTCTCTTGATAAAAGTGAAAGAAGAGAGTGAAAAAGTTGGCTTAAAGCTCAACATGCAGAAAACGAAGATCTTGGCATCCGATCCCATCAGTTCATAGGAAATAGATGGGGAAACAGTGAAAACATGTCAAGCTTTATTTTTTTGTGCTCCAAAATCACTGCAGATGGTGTTGCAGCCATGAAATTAAAAGACGCTTACTCCTTGGAAGGAATGTTATGACCAACCTAGATAGCATATTCAAAAGCAGAGACATTACTTTGCCAACAAAGGTCCGTCTAGTCAAGGCTATGGTTTTTCCATTGGTCATATATGGATGTAAAAGTTGGATTGTGAAGAAAGCTGAGTGCTGAAGAATTGATGCTTTTGAACTGTGGTGTTGGAGAAGACTCTTGAGAGTCCCTTGGACTACAAGGAGATCCAACCAGTCCATTCTAAAGGAGATCAGTCCTAGGTTTTCTTTGGAAGGAATGATGATAAAGCTGAAACTCCAATATTTTGGCCACCTAATGCAGAGTTGACTCTTTGGAAAAGACTCTGATACTGGGAGGGTTTGGAGGTAGGAAGAGAAGGGGATGACAGAGGATGAGATGGCAGGATGGCATCACTGACTCGATGGACATGAATTTGGGTGAACTCTGGGAGTTGGTTATGGACAGGGAGGCCTGGCATGCTCCGATTCATAGGGTCACAAAGAGTCGGTCACTACTGGGCGACTGAACTGAACTGATCCCTCTGATCCAAATGTTGGTTTGTTTAATGTTCTCTCAGAAGTTTCTTAGGCTGTCTTCATTTCTTTTCATTCTCTCTCTCTCTTTTTATTTTATTCTGTTCTATGACAATGATTTCTACCGTTTTTTTCTGCTAACTAATTTATCTGTTCTTCTGCTATTGATTATTTCGCTATTGATTCCTTCTAGTGTATTTTTCATTTCAGTTTTAGTTTGTTCATCTCAGTTCTTCAGTTCCTCTAGGTCTTTGTTAAATATTTCTTATATATTATTGATTTATGCCTTTTCCCAGATCTTGGATCATCTCTATTATCACTATGAATTCATTTTCAGATAGGTTATCTATCTCCATTTAATTGTAAGCTTTTATCTTGCTCCTTCATCTGCTACATATTTTTTTGTCATCTCTCTTTTATTTTTTTCCCTAACTTACTGTGTTTGTGTTCTCCCTTCTGCAGATTTCAGGTTTATGGTCCTCATGCTCCTGGTGTCTGTGAGGTTGGTCCAGAAACTTGTTCCATCATCCCCTTGATATGGGATTTGACTATTGTGGTCTGCTCTGGATATTGAGAGGGACCTCCCCTCTCCTCTGTGGTTGTCACTCCCTTGTCAGGGACAGGGTCTTCTCCTTAGTTATTCTAGTAAAGGCTCCTTGATCTGTTTCTTGGGTTTCTTAGCTGTGTTTCTGGTCTGTGGTGCAAGGTAGGGGGGATTGGAGCACTCCCACTGGGAGAGAAACCACTGAGTATTCCACCTATGGAGTCGTTCACTTGTGAATATGCTCTCTTGTGTCTTCTTTTGCTCTTTGTGTGGCTTACAAAGTATACTGTTGTTGGTACTGTTCTTAGTCCTATCTTAACTGTTGATATGCCAGAAATTGGTCCTGGTGACTCTCAGATACTATTTTCCTGAAGCCACTAGCACAGGTCCTCTGAGGTCAGGTCCCAGGACTGGGGTAGTCATGCACCTGGACCCACTGTGGGCACTATGAAGGCAACTGACTCTGGTCATGCCCAATCCCCATGTGTACTTGTCAATAAAGCCCATAGCTGTGAAAGCTAGAACTATCCCAACCATTGCAGCACTTGTCCTTTCAGGTATTTTGCAAATGTTGAATTTAGGAAGCTGTCAACAGAGGTATAACTGCACAGTTCATGCAGCTGTGAGGAGAGACTTCAGCTCTTCTTCCTTAGTCACATGGCCCATGGGGCTCAGCTATGGTTTCAGCCTCCACCTCCATGTACATTCCCCCCTCTCATTGGAGTCAGCTGCAGAGGTTGGCATAGCACAGGAGCCCATCTGGCATGAAGGACCAAAGTAGTAATCTGGGTGAGCAAGACACTCAGGCAGGAAAATGCTGGGGTAGTGATTGAAATGTGCAAGCCCATCAGTCATCAGGGCTAGTGGGTTGTATAAGTTGGGAGGGGTGCAGAGGAGGCAATGGCAGGTGTACTTGAGCTGGCTCTGGCCAAAGTCCTCCCTAGTGCTGTTGGAAACAGGAGCCAATATGTGAGGAAAGAGTTTTCAATGACAGTGCTACCATTTATATATCACTTAACAATGGTGCTTCACTTCTCTGGTAGTCTGAGCTTCCTCTGTGATCATTCCCAGTTGTAGAGCTCCTCATGCCCATCCGCTCAGGCTGTCTCCTCATGGCCAACAGTACTCCCCTCTCCGGGTCTGCTCTCCAAACCCCATGTTACAGCAGCTGTCCCTGTGCATAATGGTCAACACTCATCTCAGGAAACTGTGAGTAGCCTTGTGGCATGGATCATCTGTGTAGGTCTCACTCTGTCCTGCCTGGCACAGATGGGTGCCTGGGCTCCTTCTGAGTCCTTGAAGCACCTCTGTTCTAGTTGCCTTTCCCTGCTAGTGAGAGGGCTATCATAGCTAGATGCAGGAGCTTCTCACTTTCAGTTCCCCACAGGTAGAACTAGTCCTATCCTTTTACCTCTTCTCTTCCTTTTTCTTTCTTTTCTTTTGTCCTATGGCTACATGGGGATCTTTCTTGTCCAAGATATCCAAGGTCCTCTGCTAGTGTTCAGCAAGTTTGTTCCATTTGTAGATGTATTCTTGATGCATTTGTGCAGAAAGATGAACTCCATGTCCTCCTACTCTATCTTATTTTCCCAAGTCTCACATATTTTAGAAAAAGGGCTGTTGTAAGCTTTTAAAGGTTAAAAAAAAACAAACAAACACAAATAGCCACAATAAAATAAATAAAACCAAATAACCATGATGGAGTGATCACTCACCTTGAGCCAGACATCATGGAGTCAAGTGAGCCTTAGGAAGCATCACTATCAACAAAGCTAGTGGAGGTGATGGAATTCCACCTGGGCTATTTCAAATCCCCAAAGGTGATGCTTTTACAAAGAAAGGCAATGCCAAAGGATGTTCATACTACCACATAATTATACTAATCTCACACGCTAGCAAATTAATGCTCAAAATTCTCCAAGCTAATCTCTAACAGTTCATGAACCAACAAATTCCAGATGTTCTAGCTGGAATTATAAAAGGCAGAGGAGCAAGAGATCAAATTGCCAATATCCGCTGAATCATGGAAAAAGCAAGAGAGTTCCAGAAAAACATCTATTTCTGCTTTATTGTCTATGCCAAAGCCTTTAACTGTGTGGATCACAATAAACTGGAAAATTCCGAAAGAGATGGGAATACCAGACCACCTAACCTGCCTCTTAAGAAATCTGTATGTAGGTCAGGAAGCAACAGTTAGAAGTGGACATGGAACAACAGACTGGTTCCAAATAGGAAAAGGAATACGTCAAGGCTGTATGTTGTCACCCAGGTTATTTGACTTATATGCAGAGTACATCATGAGAAATGCTGGACTGGAAAAAACACAAGCTGGAATCAAAATTGCCGGGAGAAATATAAATAACCTCAGATATGCAGATGACACCACCCTTATGGCAGAAAGTGAAGAGGAGCTAAAGAGCCTCTTGATGGAAGTGAAAGAGGAGAGTGAAAATGTTGGCTTAAAGCTCAACTTGAAGAAAATGAAGATCATGGCATCATTCCATCACTTCATGGGAAATAGGTGGGGAAACAGTGGAAACAGTGTCAGACTTTATTTTTTTGGCTCCAAAATCACTGCAGATGGTGATTGCAGCCATGAAATTAAAAGACGCTTACTCCTTGGAAGAAAAGTTTTGACCAACCTAGACAGTATATTCAAAAGCAGAAACATTACTTTGCCGACTAAGGTCCGTCTAGTCAAGGCTATGGTTTTTCCTACAGTCATGTATGGATGTGAGAGTCGGACTGTGAAAAAGGCTGAGCGCTGAAGAATTGATGCTTTTGAACTGTGGTGTTGGAGAAGACTCTTGAGAGTCCCTTGGACTGCAAGGAGATCCAACCAATCCATTCTGAAGGAGATCAGCCCTGGGATTTCTTTGGAAGGAATAATGCTAAAGCTGAAACTCCAGTACTTTGGCCACCTGATGCGAAGAGTTGACTCATTGGAAAAGACTCTGATGCTGGGAGGGATTGGGTGCAGGAGGAGAAGGGGGCAACAGAGGATGAGATGGCTGGATGGCATCACCGACTCGATGGACGTGAGTCTGAGTGAACTCTGGGAGATGGTGATGGACAGGGATGCCTGGCGTGCTGTGATTCATGAGGTCGCAAAGAGTCAGACACGACTGAGCGACTGAACTGAACTGAACTGATTTTGGTCACAGTCGAAGGCTTTGGCATACTCAATAAAATAGAAAGAGATGCTTTTCTGGAATTACCTTCTTTTTTCAATGATTCAGCGAATGTTGGCAATTTGAACTCTGGTTCCTCTTCATTTTCTAAAATTGGCTTGAACATCAGGAAGTTCACGGTTCATATACTGTTGAAGCCTGGCTTGGAGAATTTTGAGCATTACTTTACTAGCATGTGAGATGAGTGCAATTGTGTGGTAGTTTGAGCATTGCCTTTCTTTGGGATTGGAGTGAAATCTGATCTTTTCCAGTATTATGGCCTCTGCTGAGCTTTCCAAATTTGCTGGCATATTGAGTGAAGCACTTTCATAGCATCATCCTTTAGGATTTGAATTACCTCAACAGGAATTCCATCACCTTCACTAGCTTTTTTCATAGTAATGCTTCCTAAAGCCCACTTGACTTCACACTCCAGGATGTCTGGCTCTAGGTGAGTGTTCACACCATCATGATTTTCTAGTTCGTGAAGATCTTTTTTGCATAGTTCTTCTGTGTATTCTTTCCACCTCTTCTTAATATCTTCTGCTTCTGTTAGGTCCATACCATTTCTGTCCTTTATTGAGCCCATCTTTGCATGAAATATTCCCTTGGTATCTCTAATTTCCTGGAGAGATCTCTAGTCTTTCCCACTCTATTGTTTTCCACTATTTCTTTGCATTGATCACTGAAGAAGAAGCCTTTCTTATCTCCCCTCGCTATTCTTTGTAGCTCTGCATTCAAACGGGTGTATCTTTCCTTTTGTCCTTTGCTTTTCACAGCTATTTGTCAGTCCTCTTCAGCCAGCCACTTTGCTTTATTGCATTTCTTTTTCTTGTGGATGGTCTTGATCCTTGTCTCCTGTACAATGTCATGAACCTCCATCCATAGTTCATCAGGCACTCTGTCTATCAGATCTAGTCCCTTAGATCTCTTTCTCATTTCCACTGTATAATCTAAGGGATTTGTTTTAGGTCATACCTGAATGGTCTAGAGGTTTTCCCTACTTTCTTCAATTTAAGTCTGAGTTTAGCAATAAGGATTTCATGATCTGAGCCACAGTCAGCTCCCAGCCTTATCTTTGCTGACTGTATAAAGCTTCTCCATCTTTGGCTGCAAAAAATATAATCAATCTGAATTCTGTGTTGACCATCTGGTGATGTCCATGTGTAGAGTCTTCTCTTGCGTTGTTGGAAGAGGGTGTTTGTTATGACCAGTGAGTTTTCTTGGCAAAACTCTATTAGCCTTTGCCCTGCTTCATTTTGGACTCCAAGGCCAAATTTACCTGTTACTCCAGGTGTTTCTTGACTTCCTACTTTTGCATTCTAGTCCCCTATAATGAAAAGGACATCTTTTTGGGTTGTTAATTCTAAAAGGTCTTGTATGTCTTCATAGAACCATTCAACTTCAGCTTCTTCAGCATTACTGGTTGGGACATAGACTTGGATTACTGTGATACTGAATGGTTTGCCTTGGAAATGAACTGAGATCATTCTGTCATTTTTGAGACTGCATCCAAGTATTTGCATTTCGGACTGTTTTGTTGATATGATGGTGAGTGGTAAGGTCAAGATATTGCTAACAGAACTGTGATTTGTTGCCTTCATTCTCAATTAAATGAAATACTAAAATCAGATATTTGTGAATTTGAACATATAATTTTTCCCAGTTTAATTTCATTGACTCTCTGAAATCCCCCTGATTTTTAGTCAAGGTTGACAACTACTGCTCTAGTTTACGGTCTTTCTTTGCATACACCCCTTTTACTTTTTCATTCCCTTAGTGATGGGCACCTAAGTTGCTTCTGGCTTTTTGATTCCACAAGTAATACTAGATTTTATTCTTCATAGTTTAAAATGTAGTTAAATATTGAATTATTCTTGCCTGGAGAATCCCATGGACAGAGGAGCTTGGTGGGCTACAGTCCATGGGTCGCAAAGAGTTGGACACTACTGAGCAACTTCACTCACTCACTCAATGATCATTTATGTCTCACTCTGAGGTTTGGGGTAAATTAAATAGGAAGTATATAGTAATGTTTTTGAATTGGATTAAAATGTGTAAGTGGTTTATAAAATACAAAATGTTATATACAAATAGGAAAATATCACTTCCTTTCCTCAGTGTCAAGGTTTATTCAGTTAACCATATTGAATTCTTCTAGAAAACGGAAAAAAAAATACTTTTAATGTAGTCATCATGCAATCTCTAATAAAGTTTTATATTGTCTCTTATAGATGATTTTCTTGAGATTTGCATATGTTGTTTACTACGTATCTCTTGCAGATATGAAATCCCAAACTAGAAAATTATAATTTAGGCAACTGCTAGACATAGAATGAAGTATTTTAGAATTGAAACTGACACTGTGGCCCTGAGGAAAAAGAAAGACACTCAGACCTCAGGCATGAATATCACAAAATTCTGAAAGTTTGAAAGCAGTGATGCTGGTATATTGTTATACACAATAGTGTGCTGATTTTTTAGTATAATAAATATATATGATACTTAAAAATTGAAATTCTTGTCTCTGGAAGCACACCAGGATTTCCTTTGGTTGAAATTGACAGTTATTAACTTTAAAATATACTAGAATAGGCAATTTTTGTATACCTGTTATATATCTCTAACTGGAAACTTCAGAAAACAGTTGTAAGAGTATTCTATACACTACCATTAAAATATCATGGTAATGGAACTTGACAATTTTTATTTGGTAGAACTGAAACTATTTTACCTATTTAAAAACCCAAGATTAGCAAATGACGGACAATAATTTAAGGTGTGTGTGCTTAGTCACTTAGTTATGTCCAGCTCTTTGCGACCGCATGGACTGTAGCCCACCAGTTTCCTCTCTCTGTGGATTTCTCCAGGCAAGAATACTGGAGCGGGTAGCCATTTCTTTCTCCAAGGGATCTTCCCAGCCCAGGGTTCAAACCCATGTCCCCTACATTGCAGGCAGAATTTTAACTGCCTGAGCTACCAGGAAGCCCTGGAATACTTGAATATCTATGTGCAAACCAATTACAAAACTTTATAGCTCATACCACACACAAAATATTAACTGTGTGTTTTCAAAAACTACTACTATTAAAAAATGAAAAGACATGGATGCAACATGAATGCAACTAGATGTTATCATACTAAGTAATATAAGTCAGAAACTGAAAGACAAATACCATGCAATGCCATTCTTATATGTAGAATCTAAAATATGACAGAAATGAACCTTCTATGAAACAGAAAAAGAAGCACTGGCATAGTGAATAGACTGGTGGTTGCCAAGTGGTGGGGGAGGTGGGAGAGGAATGGACTGGGAGTTTAAGGTTAGCAGATGCAAACTGGTATATATAGAATAGGTGCCAAAAAGAGCACATATTTATAATAGATAAACAACAGAGTCTTACAATGCAGCATAAAGAACTATATTCAATATCTTGTTATGAACCATAATGGAATATTATGAAAAATAATGTATATATATATATATGTGTGTGTGTGTGTGTGTGTGTGTGTATGTATGTATAACTGAGTCAATTTGCTGTACAGCAGTGATTAGCACAATACTGTAATTCAACTATGTGTCAATAAAAATAAATAACTCATAAAAGAACAAAATGAAAAGACCACTCACAGCCTCAAAGATCATAATATGTGAAGAATCTATATTATATATGTATATATTACTTTCAAAGCTCAAGTAAACAATACATTTTTTAAATGACAAAAGATCAATATCAATATTTTACCAAAAAACATATATATTTGTAGCAAATAAGCACAGAAAAATATGATTAATATTATTAGTCATTGGGGAATGCAAATTAAAACTGTAATGGGATACTGCTACACACCTATTAGAATGGAAAACATTTAAAAAGGTGATCACTTAAAATTTAACAATGATGTGGAGTATTTGAAGCTCCCAAACACTGCTGGTGAAAATCTGTTATATTCACTTTGATAAAACATTTTGACAGATTCTTAAAATCTTAAATATTTACCTACCATATGATCCAATAATTCCATTCATAGATATTAAACCAAAGAAAATAAAGCATATATTCACACACACACACACACACACACACACACACACACAAAAACAAACAAAAAGCACTTACAACTGAATACTCACTAAGGCTTTATTTGTAATAGCAGAGAACTAGAAACAACTCAAATGTCTTTCAAGAGGTGAATGAATAAACAAATTTTGGAATATCCATGTAAATCTAATCAGAAATAAAGCAAACTCCCACTATACATAACAGCTTAAATGTAACTTAAAGTTAAAATGCTGAATGAGAGAAGCCAAGACAAAAAAAAATGAAAAAAATACATGTGGTATTATGTTTCTGTAAAACTCTAGAAAATGCATGCTAATCTATAGTGACAGAAAGAGAAATGCATTAATGTTGGGAGGGCACATTTTTGCACACCAGTAATCTCACCAGTTTGATTTCTCTAGGCAAGAATACTGGAGTGGGCAGCCATTTCCTTCTCCAAGGGATCTTCCCAGCCCAGGGATGAAACCCACGTTTGATCAGACAGGAATAGACTCAGCCTACTTTGAGGTAATTAGTACAATAAACCTTTTTCTTTTTCCTAATCATCTTTCTAATCCCTGATTCTTCTATGATCAAAAGGTCAGGAAAACACTTTATTTACATGAACAATCAAAGTATTTGTTGATTCCTCTGTCAGTGCCTCAGATGAGATGGGCAAAAGTTTACTATTAAGCCACATTTTCTAAACATCAGTGGAACCAAGCAACTCATTTTTGGAAATACTAGAATTTGCTTAATATGAGCCTGGGTTTACATGCAAAATATTAAAATGATAAATGGCATTCACATTAAGAAGAAAGTTAAAATATATTTACTTTTATCTAAGAATCAACTAAAATAGCTTTACCAAATAAAATGGTCCTTCATTTCACCTAGGGAGACATTTTAAGCACTTTCATATATATATCAATTAACTTGAAGTTTCTTTTGACAAAGTTTGAGATTGGCTCTTACTTACAGGTGAGGAAGCTGAGTGTCAGAAGTAAATTGTCACACATGCCTTTATCCATGGAGGCTAGAGAATTAAGGCCCAACCATGTGAATTCAGTGATTTTTGGACTACAGTATTTCATTTCCTAATATCAAATATGTTTGCTAAATAAATGCACATTAATACCATAGGCACATGAATCCTTATTTTTAAAGATTGGGTATCTATGATATTGCCCAGGCTTTTCCACAGTAAAATTACTATATTAACAACAACAACAAAAAAAAACAGAGACAGAAAGAGAAAAATGAAAGATAGAGTGAAATAAAAGACAGAGAGTGCCATCCATGAAAGGACCCCTGTTATGCAGGTGGTCTCATCAAGTTTCAGACCCTGGAAGAGATCACAAAGCAGTGCAGAGAAGGGAGTGCCTAGGTAGCTGTCAGCCAACCTCCAGGGCCTGATTTAGACAACTTTTAACCCTAACTTTTTAGTCTTTTAATCAACTTTTATTGTTAGTGACATCTAGAAATTTCCAAGTATTTAAGAGATTCTCTCAATCCTCTAGAATGCAGGGCATCTGACATGAAGGGTGTTTCTGGGTCAGGATTATCAAACAGAACATTTGCATTCTGTTTCCATTTTTCATGAGAGCTACTAAAGGTTTCAAATAAAGATAGCCAAATCAGTAATTAAAAGAAAATCTCTCTTTGTTCTAAACTGACATTGTCACTACTGACTTAAGCAGTATATCTTTAAAATAAAAAGATCCACAGAAAACCTTCAATTTAAAATCCCAGGCTTGTCTGCCCATCTAGACATCCAGAGTCAGACATATGTGTGTGTTTGTGTGTGCTAAGTTGCTTCAGTTGTGTCCAACTCTTTGAGACCCCATGGACTGTAGCCCACTGGGCTCCTCTGTCCATGGGATTTTCCAGGCAAACATACTAGAGTAGGTTGCCATTTTCCCATCCAGGGATCTTCCCAATCCAGAGATCAGACATATGCAAAATAAGTCATCAATACTGATGTAGGAAAAGAGAGTAATCAGGGTGAATCCTTCTGCTCTAATTTAATCTTGACCTAATCATCCCAAGATGGGTTCATTGGCATCATATTGCTGGCTTTGGGTAGAAAGATAAACAGAGAAGAAAAAGCAAAGTTCAGAAAATGAAAACAAGATCTCCATACTATCTGTTCCATCTATTCCTGACTGAGTTTTTACTTACCTCAAAGGGGTAGTGACAGGGAAAGGCTCAGAGACTCCAGAACTGCTGGAATGGAACACTAGACCTCTGCAAGGTCTTCTGCTTGTACTGCACAAGCCAGTTGCCCCTAAAAGTGGGGGCAGGGATGATCATTGAAGTCAATACAGCACTCACTGTGGAAATTAGTTTCCAACAGCTTTGCCACCTCCTGGGAGAAAATCCTAAATGCTGTTGTTGATCCTAGACCAGCTGCTTCCTTAGTCCTTTCTTTTCTACCTTTGTAACCTTTGAATGGCACCTACATTGATTTAATGCTCCACATTATCCCCCTTACCCATCTCTTCCCTTGCTGTCTTTCTTAATGAGAATTTACTACTTATTTAACACTTCTAAGTTTGAGCAGAGCCCTATGTACTTGGCTTATTTGGCTTTAACTTCTCTTAGGAGTATAGCACTTGTTGGGCCCCTTTGAGATGATTGAATGGCATCTCTGATTCAAGGGACATGAGTCTGAGAAAACTTCAGGAGATAGTGAAGGACAGGGAAGGCTGGTGTACTGCAGTCCATGGGGGTAGCAAAGAGTTGGACACGACTGAGTGATTGAACAACAAGAAGATGCTTAAGGATGCAAATAAATGACATAAAAGTTAGAGGAATCTATGTGTTTTTGTGAACTAAAAATTCAGGTGCATTGTTATAGTCTGGTATTGCTTCATACTGGATCCTTTAGGGTATGGTAGAGGATGCTGTGAAAGTGCTACATGAAATATGCCAGCAAACTTTGAAAACTCATCAGTGGCCACAGGACTGGAAAACGTCAATTTTCATTCCAATCCCGAAGAAAGACAATGCCAAAGAATGTTCAAACTGCCCCACAACTACACTCATTTCACATGCTAGGAAAGTACTACTGAAAATTTTCCAAGCTAGGCTTCAACAGTATGTGAATTGAGAACTCTCAGATGTTCAAATTGGATTTAGAAAAGGCAGAGGAACTGAGATCAAATTGCCAATATCTGTTAGATCATAGAAAAAGCAAGAGAATTCCAGAAACAAAACAAAACAATACAAAACATCTGTTTCATTGAATAACTTAAATCGTTTGACTATGTGGATCACAACAAGCTGCGGAAAATTCTTCAAGAGATGGGAATATTCTACCACTTTACCTGCCTCCTGTGAAACCTATATGCAGGTCAATAAGCAACATTTAGAACTGGAAAAAGAACAGTGGACTGGTGCCACATTGAGAAAGAAGTACGACAAGGCTATATATTGTCACCATGCTTATTTAATTTATAGGCAGAGTACATCATGCAAAATGCTGGACTGGATGAAGCACAAGCTGGAATCAAGACTGCCAGAAGAAATATTAGTAACTTCAGATATGTAGATGGCAGCATTCTTAGGGCAGAAAGTGAAGGGGAACTAAAGAGCCTCGTGATAAAAGTGAAAGAGGAGAGTGAAGGAGTTGGCTTAAAACTCAAATTTCAGAAAATGAAGATCATGGCATCTAGTCCCATCACTTCATGGCAAATAGATAGGGAAACAATGGAAACAGTGAAAGACTTTATTTTCATGGGCTGCAAAATCACTGCAGATGGTGACTGTAGCCATGAAATTAAAAGATGCTTGCTCCTTGGATGGAAAGCTGACAAACCTACAAGTGTATTAAAAAGCAAAAACATTACTTTGTCGACAAAGGTCCATATAGTCAAAGTTATGGTATTTCTGTAACGTACGGATGTGAGAGTTAGACCATAAAGAAGGCCGATTAACAAAGACCTGATGCTTTTAAACTGTGGTGTTGGAGAAGACTCTTGAGAGTCCCTTGGACAGCAAGGAGGTCAAATCAATAAATCCTAATGGAGATCAATCCTGAATATTTATTGGAAATACTGATGCTTAAACTGAAGCTCCAATACTTTGGCCACCTGATGGCAAGAGCTGACTCATTAGAAAAGACCCTGATGCTGGAAATGATTGAGGGCGGGAGGGGAAGGGGACAACATAGAATGAGATGGCTGGATGGCATTACCAACTCAATGGACATGAGTTTGAGCAAGCTCCAGGGAGATGGTGAAAGACAGGGAATCCTGGTGTGCTGCAGTCCATGGGGTAGCAAAGACTCAGACACAACTGAGTGGCTAAACAAGAGGATGCAACTGGAATGGAAACTCTGCCACCTCATTCTATATTACAGTGAGTTACCTTTGGCTTAGATGTTTTTCTTTAATACAATCCCTTCCAAACATGAATCGGAAGCATAGCCGGGGAAAAGTTCCATTCAAACACGATTTAGTTCTGATGGGAAGTGGAAATGAGGCCACTCAGTCCCACTTTTTGTATCTTTACTTGCTTTTCATCTTGCTTCCTCCAATAATCGTTATTAATTTTTTGAAATGTATAAATGTAGTATATGTTCTCCAGTTCATGTACCTTCAGTCAATATATATACTACAGATGAACCAGACTATACACCACCAGATAACCTTTATCAAACAAACCAACAGCAACAAAAAAAGTTAGTTGTCTTGTAAGGGCAAAAAAAAAAAAAGTGTACATTTTTAAAGTCCTAACTCCTTGGCTAGGTATCAGGTTGGTCTGGCCTCATGGGAAGCACCTCTATTTTTAACTATTTGTCTTTCTGCAATCACTAGATAATCTATTTGTTTGATCTTTAACCAAGATAAGGGGATTTTCATTGACCACCTTTCTTGCAATCTACATTTCTTTCTAATTTCCGTTTGTTAAATTATGCCTTTTCCCCAAGTAAACTTTTTCACCCTGAAAGACTTACCCATCTTTCAAGGACAAGTGAATTCCTTACATCTGATGTGAAGTCAGCTTAATTCCAGTTTGTTTAGAAATTGGTTCTATGAAATTGTCAGATATTCATCTTCTATACCAATTGCATTGTCATTAAAAAATACATGAGAGACAGGATGACAAACTGGAAAGGGAAGTATCTTAAAAAAAAAAAAAAGATGTTTCAATTTGAACTCTGTTCAAATGCATGACTTCCTTTTCTTCATCTAAAAACAGGGTAATATCTTAAAACGAAAAGAACCTTAGAGCACTATTATAATTGTTAGATGACATATATATGTAAGCATCTGGCTTGAAGTGGCCTCAATTCTCCTTTCCTCAAAATGTTTTCCAGTTTAGTATCACAATGGTATTGCTGTGCACATTTATCAGGCACTGCTTTGCATTCTTATTTCTGATATGTCATCTTTCAAATCATATTTTAGTATCCTAAGGGTAATAACCAGGTTTATTGTTTAATATCTGTTTTATCTAATCCATAATAGGTTCTAATTAAATATTAATTTTCATTATCAATATATTATCTATGAATGCCAAAGGGCTATTGGGAATAAAACTATAATTTCTTTACATACACAAAATCATATGTTGATATATTTTTAGTAATTGTTTGATAGGGAATGTGAGTCAAATCTGCTCCTTTTTGCTCAAATCTTATCTCACTGTTCTTATCTTTTTTAAACATTTAAAATCATTTTTTGAGCCCAAATCTGGCATTCTCATTGTTGACTTATTCTTGGGAAATAGTAAAATGAAGTAGCCATATGGTCAATTCCAGATGTGACAGAGAAATTTGGAGAGGTTGATCAGAATTCAGTGAAGATCCTTCAAATTAGTCTGCTAACACTTAGGAAATCTTCTAAAATCACTTCATATATATATTTCCCACCTTAACTCTCTATCTTTCTAAAGACCATCTCAATATTGGGTCAGATTATGCATGTTAAAGGATCTGCAAAAGCCATGCTAATTTAAGCTTTAAGCACTACGCATTATAAATGACCCACACTACTAAAGCCTCTAAGTCTCCATGTGGTGACTCATCAACTTCCAGAAAATCAGGTCAGAGACTGCCAATTTTAACAATTAAGGCTCTGCAGTGGAACAAAAGCCATGCAGACAGAATGCTTAGCAGTATCACTGAACTGGACTTAGTATCACTGAACTGCAGCAGATTTTAATGCTTGAGTCTTTTCCTCACCTTTCATCTAAAATCTAAGCAAGGCAGTTCCTATTGTTTTTTTGATGAATCATCAGAGAATACTTTGCCTCCCACCCTCAGCTTACTATGTAGTATCCTGTTATATATATAGTTCTATATTCTTTCTTTGCTTAATGCTATCAAAATAAATGTCATTAACTAGTGAAAATCAAGATATAGTCTGACATCCAGGCTGACATTCAAGGTCCTTGGCAATGGGACCCCAACATCCTAATAGCCAACATTATTTAAACATTTAAGCACATATTGCATCCCTACCAGGTGCTGCAAGTTGCTTAGAGTCCAGTGTAAAGGACAGATTAGTACTCAGTTCAGTTCAGTCGCTCAGTTGTGTCCAACTCAAGAAAGTACAAATGTCAGGGCAAACAAATAGATTTATAGAAGATTTAAAATAATGTTAAAGTAGTCCTGATGAAGGAGCCTAATGGGGGCTAGGGCTTTAAGAAGTGGATTTAAGATAAGATGTCAGCCAAATTGAATCTTGAAAGAATAGGACATCAGAGAGTGGTAACCAGTTTATATTCCATCTACAGAGATGAACATGTGCAGAGGAAAATATACTAAATATTTTAACTATTTTGGAAATTGTAATAATTCAACAGAGTTAAAATACAGATTACAATGCCAAATTATCAAACAATGAAATTGTGTGTAAGATATGCTTCTTAAAAAACAGCATCAGTGGTATTTCTGACTCCAGATACTCTTCCAGAAACTTGTTTTTCTCTCATTAAGAAAGAGAGTCCATTTCCCACTCCTTGAATCTAGGAGGACATGTAACTAACCTATATAGTGTAGACAGAGTGATCTCACATGACTTGAGACTACATCAAAAAAGTTCATTGGTTCCATTTGGCTCCCTCTTAACCCTTGCAATCTTTCCATTATGCTGTCAGAAAGCCAAGTATAAACTTGGAAAGTCTATGAGTAAATATTTTCACTGTCTGCTCCAATTGTGTGAGTCTTCCCAGCCAACCACCAGCATTGACCAATAGATGTGTAAGGGAGTCTGCCCTCAGATGGTTCTAGATCTCAATCTTTGAGCTGCCTCAGCTCATACTGAATGAACAGCAAAGATTAGTCCTTGCCCAACTCTACACAAGTTGTACTTTTTGAACAAAATAAATGGCTTTGTTGGTTTAAGCCACTAAATTTGGGGATAACTTATAACAGAGTAGTAAATAATTGACTTAGACTGGAAGATGGCTAGGTCCTGAACATTTTTAGGGTGTTAGTGATATGATTGCATTCTCCTTTCAGTACAATTAGTCTAGAAGCAGAATAGAGTCTGAACTGGACAAAAATGAAACAAGAGTCAGGGAACCCAGTTGATATGATAGTTCAATAATTCAGACTAGAAATATAAAAGTTTGAAATACATTAGTAACTTTCAGAATGGAAACTTGTAATAGGTTCATAATATCTCATAAACAAAAAAAATACCAAGAAATCTTGGCATCTATTACATGTGCTGAGATTAATTTCCAATTTCTAATTTTCATGATAGGATGAGTGACAAAGTCACCACTTAGACAAAAAATACTAGATGATAATCAAGTTTGGTGAGGAAGGTGCATGCTGAGAATAACATGTATTTGAGGTCAAGTCTAAAGTTATATGTCAAGTGGAAATATTTTGAGGGAAACTGGACGTATGATCTATAATTCAGAGTATACCTGTGGGATGGAAACACAGATCTGAGAAATATTAGCATAATGGTGGTAAGTGAAGTCATGGGAATGGAAACAATTTTTCTAAGATATTTTATAAACGGAAAAGAGAAAAGATCAAAGAAGATTACCTGGGAAACAGCAACTTTAAAAATGCAGAGAAAGAAAGAATATACACAAAAGGAACCAAGAAGCATCCAAACTGAGGAAAGGGATCAGAAGAGAGTGTTAGGAAATCCAGGTGTAAAGGTTATATCTATTATTTTGTAAACAATAAACCAAGGGTTTAGCCAAAAACAATGCTAAGAATTTGTTATCTCACAATCTGTAGGTAAGGATTTGGAAACAACTTAGCTGGCTGGTTTTGCTTAGCTCCAGACCTTCTCATAATCTTGCTACCAAGATGTTATCTGGGGCTGTAGTCATCTGGAAGCTTGAAAAGGGCTAGAGGATATGCAATAGCAATATAAGCTATTGTCAAGAAAGCTTCTTCAAAGAGGAGAGGCACAATATGGTAGTTAAATTTTCTAGGAATGAGTGATTAAGAAAGCAAACAAAGAAGCCACAGCACCATTGTGACCTAGTCTCAGAAGTCATGCATTATCATTTCTACAATACCCTATGAGTTATACACATCAGCTCCATTCAGTGTGTGGGACTGCAAAAAGCACAAATATCACAAGATGGTCCATCTTGAAGGATGGCTCCCCTGCAGGGAAGGTGACTGTCTACAGAAGAGAGTAGTGTTCGGTATAAAAGAAAATGTTGTTCTACATGACCACACATCATTTTTCCATTCAAGTAGCTTACTCACTGTCTTAGACTTTATCATGAAATTTTTCTATTTGGTCTATTATTCTTTTTTCTCTTAACAAAAAGTTCTCTTCTTATCCTCTACTTCCCATCACCAGTTTCTAAATCCTTTTCTACTTCCAGTTCAGCTTGTAAGCAAATCCCTCCTTGTTATTTAACCTAAGAATCCACTATGATTTCTTTAATATCTGAACCAGCCTGGCACTATGCATCTCACTTATTAGACATATACTTACAAATAGTTATTAAGTATTGGCTATATGCCAAGTCATAATCTAGAAAGTGGATACAACAATAAATGAAAAGAAAGTCCCTCTTCTTGTAGATCTTATATTCTAATGAAGCAGAGGGTAATAGACTCACACAATAATTGATGTAACAAATTTTTCCTGTGATAAAAAATAAAACAGAGTTATAGGAACTAGCTAGGTAGCAGTGTGTGACTTTAGGTAGGATTGACAGAGAAGATCCCTCTGAGGAGTTAAGTTTGAGAGAAGTCTAAATGAATTTAGAGGGATAAAACAATGTAGAAATAATAACAAAACAAAATATGGTGCCATGCTTAGCTATTGCTACCTAATAAGCCACCTCCAAATTTAATGAATTAATATTTCAAATAATATTTTCTTTTCTCAGAGAGCTGTAATTTCAGCAAGGCTTGGTTATAGTGGCTTATCTGTGCTGCACTAGTATCAGTTCAAGGAACTTGACTGGGGCTGGAATATCCATTTAAAGATGACTCACTCATATGGCTGGCAAGCTGGTTCTGGTTGTCAGTTGTACTTTTCAGCTGGGAACCTTAGTTCATTCTACTTGAGCCTATCAGTAAGACTTTTAGGAACCTCTTGTAGAAAGATGGCTGGTTTCCAAATTCAAGTATTTACAAAGGAAATGTAAACTTCTTATCTCTTAAAATCCATGCAGGTAAACTATTTTAGCAGAGTCACTTCCATTGCATTCTATTGGACAAACAGCCACAAAAGCTACCAAATTCTAAGAGAAGTGACGTTTGGCCACTTAAACAACTACTGCAACTCATTTTTATATCTTGTTACTTATAATTTCTGATCAGAAATAGTTCCCAAATTAAACTTTAAATATTTTGAAAGTAAACACTCTCTTATATTATCTTTAAATGAGCACTGAAATAGCTTGGAAATCACGTAAGGAATATTTGTTTAAATGAGTATGAATATGTAAGGTTCAAAATGGTGCATACCTTAAACACAACTGTATTGATGTCAATATTCTTAAAAAGTTTTTTTTTTTTTTTTTAGTCACATCTTATTCCAGCTCCACCTTATGGACAAATATGGAAACATAGCTTCTGACATCCAGTTCATCTATTAACAAGGTTAGATTCCAGTTAAACATAAAGGCATAAACAGGGACTTAAAAACTGGAGATAGATTAGGATACATGCAAGGCATCATTTAAAATTAGTTACTAGGAGGGAATGAGGTCAAGGAAGACAAATTTTGAAAGTATTATTGTTTGCCTACAGTATATCCTATTGAGGTTATGTTGAGCAAAGAAAAATATGTTTTTTAAAGGGAAATTGTAGCTATATAGTCACAAAATATCTCTCCTAAATCTCTTTATTTTTCAAGCAAAAGATTCTTGAACTATGTTTTCTCAAAGTAGCACTATACTTGAATTCTTAAACAACTTTTAAGACTCCTTTAAGTTTAAATGAATTGTGAGATTTGAGTTCAAATCCTGATTATGATACTTACCATATCTCCTTGAGATATGGTAAAAATCCTTTAATTCATTGTTTTATAATTTTTGATCTGTAAGGTAAAAATTATGAGTCCTGTCTTAGGGAACGAGATAAACAGGTTGTTTAAACAATGTAACTATTCTAATCAACACTTTCTTTAGTCTTTAGGTTCATCTTCCCCAACAAGCCACATGTATGCTAATTGACTGAGCATGAAATTAAGTGCACCAAGTCAGAATTCCCACACTGGTCAGGGTTCTTCCCAGGTTGACTCAATCCTACCTATATAACCTACAGTCTCAAATTAAATGCTTCATTGTGTTTAGCCATCCTGTGCACCTGTGATGATACCCTTTTTGAATCTAAGATGTTACACTATACAATTTAATTTTAATTATTGGCAGTTGAAAAATTTAAAATTGAAAGGTCTACAGAGATCTTTGTCATTATCTCCCTATATTTTACACATCAAGACAGCAAACAAAAATAAGAAGCTCAGAGATACTGAGTTTTCCAAGATTAAAAGTCTAGAATTTAAATCTCTTAAGTCCATGAACACTGCTTTTTAAAGTACAACGTGCTATTGTTCTCTATTTCCTGCTAGGGTTGTATGTAAATCCTTTCAAGTAAAATTTTTAAAAAGTAAAATAAAATATATTGCCTGACAAATTTCTGTTTGATCTTTTATTTTAGAATCAATTTGTGACAAAATTATGGTGAATGATGCTGCAATATTAAGCATGTGTACCCATGGCAGCCCCTACTGGTTCACCACCCTTCTTCAAATTATCCTCAAATAATATTAGCTATTTTTTCTTTTCTTTTCTTTTCTTTTCTTTTTTTTTTTTTTTTTGCATTCTAGCATGAATATAAGCTGTTGGAATGTGATACTGGGGAGTTTTGAGAAGGAAAATTATATTCTAGGGCCAGACACTTTCCTGAAAAACCCACAGGTACATCACCTGAGTGGCTATATGTTTGATCTTCTCTATAATCTCTTAGTCTTCTAAAATATATTATTTCATTTTGAAGAAATCTTTTCCACTTTGTGTGTTAATATTTTTCCTTAGTCAATGAGGATATGTGTCTGGTGCATATAAGTCTGGGGAGACTTGGGGGAATGTTATTCCTGACACATGATCTTCCAGATGCTAAAGGAACCAACAACTAAATATGTAAGTCCTAACTAAACTTAGCTAAAGATAGTGTGCTCTCTCAAAATTGCTCCTGCTCAAGGCTCTTATTTCAGCATTACATATTTACAGGCAAAATCATATAGTGCTTGACTTTAAAAATGAATTCTCAATCCTGTGAATGTTAATGGAGAATCAGGGATATGTTTTATAATAGTTCATTTCCCCCTGTGGACAGGTACCTCTTTGATGCTGGCATTTCCAATTGCAGTGATTGCATTTATATGTTATTTTTAATCATATTTTAGCACATTTCCTCCTGTCTTCCCTCCCCTGACATCTGCCATTTTGAAAGCCTCTACTAAAAAAATAATGAAATAGATATCAGACCTAGAAGTTATGCTAAACATGACCTAATCATTTTTTACATTGTTATTTTTGTTTGTTTAACAGATTATCATATTAAAGGCTGAAAAAGTCCACCTGGCTATGCAAAGTCCCATGGCCGAAAGGAGCAGAGGGCAGAGGTGGAACTAAAATTCAGGCTTCAAGTCCAAGTTCTCCACCTTTCAAGACAACTAGAACTGCCTACAGCTTATCACCCAGGTTAATTCAACTTACTATGCCCTCCTAGTCCTTCTTACTCCAAATAAATTATATCCCACCTTTTTCAATCAATATGTAATAGTTATAAGTATATACCAGACAAGGGACTTATACCAGTAAACTAACAAGCATGGTCCCTGTTCCTGCGATTAGTAAGATTTCACTTCTGTGTCCTTATGAAGATCAAAAAGCATATCTCATGTTTCCCTGAGACACTCAAATTCATGCAGCCACCCCCTTCACCTTGTTCCTGCGGCTTCTCCATCATCAGAAGGCTAGCCTTTTGCCTCACCTGCTCAGACACCCACTCTCTTTCTGTCATTTATACAACCCTCTGTTGATAGCAGTTGCTGGCAGCATCTTTTACTCAAGGTATTGTGGTTTGGAGATAAATTAAAAGCATGGAAGAGTGCCTTGAGCAATGGTGGCTGCTGTTAAAATGCTTTGGCAGTTTGTCAAGATTTAGCCACCTGCCTGGAAGTTTTACTCACCAGCGAATTCTCCGCTCCCTGTCATCTCTCTGCTTCTCTTCTCCAAAACTCATACACTCATCGGCAGTGGATCATTTCTGTATTTGTTCATTATAATCTTCATGAAAATCAAAGGTGTTTGACTCAAAAAGCCACATGGCACAAAACCAGACTTCTACTTTTTTTTTTTTAATCTCCAATTTATTTTCTTCCAGATGACTACTTTCCAGTTTTCCTTCAAACACGGCATCATCCATTGCCAGAACACCTGATGGTTATGAAAGAGCAAATCCAAGTGCAAACAGAGTCATCTTTTCTAATTCTTCTCTGTTTCTCAATGGAGGCAAAATAAATACATAAAAATAAAATCGAACTGATGAAAAATAATTAAAGCAAATCTCAAGACATTGGAAAGAAATAATTTTGAGTGATGCCAAAAAATTCTCCCATCTTGCCAAATTTCACACATTTTGTTTACTTCTTAAAAAAAAAATAACAGAGGAGAAGTCTCTTTGTAAAGTTGTAGATATTTGGAGTAAACTATGAAATTTCAAAGAAAAGGACAGATGTGGTTTGAAGCCTGGAACTCTTGGGTTTTATTAAGAGAGAGGTAAACAATGGAGCCCAGCATTGGAGAGAAATGAAAGTAAACATTTTAGAGTTGGACCATTCTGTAACCCTGGAAAATTAATTTGTGCTGTGTAGAAACACAACAAGCACTCTATGCCAACAGCTCTGTACTTAGAGAATCTGTTCATTAGCACAGCTGAACAGGCTGTACCAGCTCCACACTGGGTCATCTACCTACTTGTACTCATGGCCATGGTCTCACTGGGACTAATTTCACAAAGATACGAAAGATGAACAACAAGAAAGGTGCAGTTTGTAAAGTATGTTTTGTGGCTTATGCCAGGAATCAAAGAAAGCCAGAGTGACACTTCAAATCACACTAGAAAAGAGAAGAAAACAATATTCTCCTTACTTGAATGTTTAGTTTTAATGGTAATTTTTATCCTGAGATTGTAAATTCTTTGAAAGAAGGAATCACACAATGTGCTTATTTCATAATTCCCAGGTAAGCAGACTAACAAATTCCATGCCCAATATCTGGATGGTGGATCACAATTTTCAGTGTTACATATAAAAGGGCAGAAGTAGAAGGAAGCAAATGGGTCCAAGAAGCAACTCCTTTGTTCTACAGAAGAAACCTGGCATGCACAAAGTGAGATTTTTGGCAGAACAAGGACAACCTAGACAGCATATTAAAAATCAGAGGCACTACTTTGCCTACAAAGGTCAGTCTAGTCAAAGTTATGTTTTTTCTAGTAGCCATGTATGGATGTGAGAGTTGGACTATAATGAAAGCTGAGCGCTGAGGAATTGATGATTTTAAACTGTGGTGTTGGAGAAGACTTGAGAGTCCCTTGGACTGCAAGGAGATCAAACCAGTCAGACCTAAAGGAGATCAATCTTGAGTATTCATTGGAAAGACTGATGCTAAAGTTGAAACTCCAATACTTTGGCCACGTGATGCACATAACTGACCCTGGGAAAAGATCCTAATACTGGGAACAGGTTGAAGACCCTGATGTTGAAGGCAGGAGAAGGGGATGACAGAGGATGAGATGATTGGATGGCATCACCAACTCCATGCACATGAGTTTGAGTGAGCTCCGGAGTTAGTGATGGACAGAGAGGTCTGGTGTGCTGCAGTCCATGGGGTCACGAAGAGTCGGACATGACTGAGCAACTGAACTGAACTGAAGGACAATATTGATACATAAGTCTGAGCTTCATGCTTGTCCAATGCTAGTTTGAGTCTCTGGGCTATACTTGACCCTACTCAAATGACATGCCAAATATTACTAGCTAGTCAATTGTTTTAAATGTTTCCTTTTCTGTTCCTGCATTTTCAAATCCTATTCATCTTTTAAAATCCAGGGGAAACCCCATGTCCTTCCTAAATAATTCCACCATCAACCTCTCTATTCCAGCCATTCTTCACTAAAGCTGGGGGGTTGTCCATGCTTCCCTGATAAATACTGTGGCTGCAGAAATCCACATTACCCACTGCTGATGCCACAGAAACTGGCTTCGCTTCCTCTTTCTTTTCTTTGACGTTTTCTCTTTGCCTAAGAATCCTTCCTAATTCTTGCTGTGATTGGAAAACATTTTAAATATTAAGAAAGCATTGCCTTTTGTCTTCCTTTTTACCTGCTTTCTCCTTCCTTTCACTTAACTACATTTCTGATTCTATTATTATCCTAATGGTGGAAGGATGGAGTAGCATACAGATATTTCTAAATTCTTAAAAGGTTAAATCTTTCAGAGCAGGTAGAATGTTCTCAAAGATCAAGTGAACGACATGAAAGAAGCCCTTAGAAGAAACGTGAAAACACAATTCACTTGCATCCTTCGCTATAATAGCATATTTTCCTGAGCTGATTTGGAAAGTGGAGAAACAAAGTTCTGGAAATCCCACAACAAGGAAGGTCTGGTCCTTAAATCACTGCAGTATTGCTGGTTAATGGCAAGACAACCCAGTTGGAAAGTCAGCAGAGTTTCAGAGTACTAAGCACAGAGTTCTCAGATTTAATCAAAATTTCCAAGTCCCAAGCATGGATCTGAGGCCAGATAGAGCCTGAGAACTTGAAGAGGTCATGTGCTTGGGAACTGTGGATGCCTTAGAAGTAAACTATAGAGATGGATGATGGGGTTTCAGATATTCCCAAACCTTCAACCTATACATAAAATCCTAGAATTCTGTATTACCTTAAGGAAATTCCAAGAACAACTAAACTAAAGGTTTGAACACCTGGAAGAATGGGAAACCATATTTAGAAATAAAGCTGAATAACCGAGAAATAAGAAAAAGGTATTTCTTATACACTAGATTTTAAATTTGAAAATTCATTTCTCCACCTCACCTTGCTAGATTTAGAATCAGTTCAGACTTGAAGGGGCTGAACCAACTGGGAAAAAAAGGGAAGTAATATCCTTATAACAAGACCTTAAGGTGGCCGCGCGCGCCAGCGCGCGAGGCGCGGCCTAGAGGAGCTACCCAAGGTCGGAAGTCAGGGGTAGCGGCCTAGAGTGCCAGGCTGCAATGGCACAGGAACGGCCGAGAGGAGCTACCCTGCATCCGAGGTCAGGAGTGGCAGCAGTGAGGAGCTACCCCATGTCCGAGGTATGTGGCTGCCGGGAGGAGCTATCCCGTGTCCGAGGACAGGGGCAGCGGCTGAGAGGAGCTACCCCACGTCCAAAGTCAGTGGCAGCCAGGAGAAGACACCCCGCGTCTGAGGTCAGGGGTGGCCAGGAGAAGCCACCTCGCACCTGAGACCAGGGGCGGTGCCCCTGAGGAGCTACCCCTAGCCCGAGGCCAGGGGTGGCAGCTGGGAGGAGAAACCCATGCCCGAAGCCATGGCTGGCGGCCGGGAGAAGCATCCCGAGCAGCAGTGGCTGCACAGGCACAGGAGGGCCTAGAGGAGCTATCCCACGTTGAAGGTCAGGAACTGCAGCGGTAAGGAGATACCCCTCCTCCAAGGTAAGGAGCAGCAGCTGTGCTTTGCTGGAGCAGCCCTGAAGAGATACCCCATGCCCAATATAAGAGAAACCCAAGTAAGATGGTAGGTATTGCAAGAGGGCATCAGAGGGCAGACACACTGAAACCATAATCACAGAAAACTAGTCAATCTAATCACACTAGGACCACAGCCTTGTCTAACTCAATGAAACCAAGCCATGGCTATGGGGCAACCTAAGACAGGCGGGTCATGGTGAAGAGGTCTGACAGAATGTAGTCCACTGGAGAAGGGAATGGCAAGTCACTTCAGTATTCCTGCCTTGAGAACCCCATGAACAGTATGAAAAGGCAAAATGATAGGATACTGAAAGAGGAACTCCCCAGGTCATTAGGTTCCCAATATGCTACTGGAGATCAGTGGAGAAATAACTTCAGAAAGAATGAAGGGATGAAGCCAAAGAAAAAACAGTACCCAGCTGTGAATGTGACTGGTGATAGAAGCAAGGTCCGACACTGTAAAGAGCAATATTGCATAGGAACCTGGAATGTTAGGTCCATGAATCAAGGCAAATTGGAAGTGGTCAAACAAGAGATGGCAAGGGTGAACGTCAACATTCTAGGAATCAGCAAACTAAAATGGACTGGAATGGGTTAATTTAACTCATATGACCATTATATCTACTACTGTGGGCAGGAATCCCTCAGAAGAAATGGAGTAGCCATCATGGTCAAAAAAAAAGAGTCCGAAATGCAGTACTTAGATGCAATCTCAAAGACGACAGAATAATCTCTGTTCGTCTCCAAGGCAAACCATTCAATATCAGAGTTATCCAAGCCTATGCCCCAACCAATAACGCTGAAGAAGCTGAAGTTGAATGGTTTTATGAAAACCTACAAGACCTTTTAGAACTAACACCCCCAAAAGAAGTCCTTTTCATTATAGGGAACTGGAATGCAAAAGTAGGAAGTCAAGAAACACCTGGAGTAACAGGAAAATTTGGCCTTGGAATGCGGAATGAAGCAGGGCAAAGACTAATAGAGTTTTGCCAAGAAAATGCACTGGTCATAGCAAACACCCTCTTCCAACAACACAAGAGAAGACTGTACACATGGACATCACCAGATGGTCAACACCGAAATCAGATTGATTACATTCTATGCAGCCAAAGATGGAGAAGCTCTATAGAGTCTACAAAAACAAGACCAGGAGCTGATTGTGGCTCAGATCATGAACTCTTTATTGCCAGATTCAGACATAAATTGAAGAAAGTAGGGAAAACCACTAGACCATTCAGATATGACCTAAATCAAATTCCTTAAGATTATACAGTGGAAGTGAGAAATAGATTTAAGGGCCTAGATCTGATAGATAGAGTGCCTGATGAACTATGGAATGAGGTTCGTGACATTGTACATGAGACAGGAATAAGACCATCCCCATGGAAAAGAAATGCAAAAAGGCAAAATGGCTGTCTGGGGAGGCCTTACAAATAGCTATGAAAAGAAGAGAGGTGGAAAGCAAAGAAAAAAAGGAAAGATATAAGCATCTGAATGCAGAGTTCCAAAGAATAGCAAGAAGAGTTAAGAAAGCCTTCTTTAGCAATCCATGCAAAGAAATAGAGGAAAACAACAGAATGAGAAAGACTAGAGATATCTTCCAGAAAATTAGAGATACCAAGGGAACATTTCATGCAACGATGGGCTCAATAAAGGACAGAAATGTTATGGACCTAACAGAAGCAGAAGATATTAAGAAGAGGTGGCAAGAATACACAGAAGAACTGTACAAAAAAGATCTTCACGACCCAGATTGTCATGATGGTTTGCTCACTAATCTAGCACCAGATACCTTGGAAAGTGAAGTCAAGTGGGCCTTAGAAAGCATCACTAGGAACAAAGCTAGTGGAGGTGATGGAATTCCAGTTGAGCTGTTTCAAATCCTGAAAGATGATGCTGTGAAAATGCTGCACTCAATATGCCAGCAAATGCGGAAAACTCAGCAGTGGCCACAGGACTGGAAAAGGTCAGTTTACATTCCAATTTCAAAGAAAGACAATGCCAATGAATGCTCAAACTACTGCACAATTGCACTCATCTCACATGCTAGCAAAGTAATGCATAAAATTTTCCAAGCCAGGCTTCAGCAATACGTGAACTGTGAACTCCCTGATGTTCAGGGTGGTTTTAGAAAAGGCAGAGGAACCAGAGATCAAATTGCCAACATCTGCTGGATCATGGACAAAGCAAGAGAGTTCAAGAAAAACATCTATTTCTGCTTTCTTGACAATGCCAAAGCCTTTGACTGTGTGGATCACAATACACTGTGGAAAATTCTGAAAGAGATGGGAATTCCAGACCACCTAACCTGCCTCTTGAGAAATCTGTATGTAGGTCAGGAAGCAACAGTTAGAACTGGACATGGAACAACAGACTCATTCCAAATAGGAACAGGTGTACATTAAGGCTGTATATTGTCACCCTGCTTATTTAACTTATATGCAGAGTACATCATGAGAAATGCTGGACTGGAAGAAACACAAGCTGGAATCAAGATTGGTGGGAGAAATATCAATAACCTCAGATATTCAAATGACACCACCCTTATGGCAGAAAGTGAAGAGGAGCTAAAAAGCCTCTTGCTGAAAGTGAAAGAGGAGAGTGAAAAAGTTGGCTTAAAGCTCAACATTCAGAAAACGAAGATCATGGCATCCGGTCCCATCACTTTATGGGAAATAGGTGGGGAAACAGTGGAAACAGTGTCAGGCTTTATTTTTCTGGGCTCCAAAATCACTGCAGATGGTGATTGCAGCCATGAAATTAAAAGATGCTTACTCCTTGGAGGGAAAGTTATGACCAACCTATATAGTATATTCAAAGCAGAGACATTACTTTGCCGACTAAGGTCCGTCTAGTCAAGGCTATGGTTTTTCCTGTGATCATGTATGGGTGTGAGAGTTGGACTGTGAAGAAGGCTGAGTGCCGAAGAATTGATGCTTTTGAACTGTGGTGTTGGAGAAGACTCTTGAGAGTCCCTTGGACTACAAGGAGAACCAACCAGTCCATTCTGAAGGGGATCAACCCTGGGATTTGTTTGGAGGGAATGATGCTTTCAGCTTTAGGCTGAAACTCCATTACTTTGGCCACCTGATGTAAAGAGTTGACTCATTGGAAAAGACTCTGATGCTGTGAGGGATTGGGGGCAGGAGGAGATGGGGACGACCAAGGATGAGATGGCTGGATGGCATCATGGACTCGATGGACATGAGTCTGAGTGATCTCCAGGAGATGGTGATGAACAGGGAGGCCTGGCGTGCTGTGAACACGGGGTCGCAAAGATTTTCACACGACTGAGGGAGTGAACTGAACTGAACTGAAGACCTTTGTTAGCAAATGTGTTCTGGTCTCAACACTAGTCTTTTCAGCAGCATTCCTGGGCCTCATCCCTTTGAAGAAACTGTCATCACTTAATTGCCTATGAAGCTCTGAGATCTCAGGTAGTGCCCCCAGTTTTCTCATCTTCTACTCAAGGGATACTAATTGTCCTTATAATTTAGGAAGATTGAATTAATTAATACATGTTGTTGTCTTGTCGCTAAGTCATGTCTGACTGTTTGTGACCCCATGGACTGCAACCCACCAGTCTCCTCTGTCCATGGCATTTTTAAAGTAAGACTACTGGAGCGGATTGCCATTTTCTTTTTCAAGGGATATTCTCAGATCAGGGGTCAAACCTGCTCTCTTGCATTGACGGGCAGATTCTTTACTGCTGAGCCACCTGGGAAGGCCAAATTAATACCTGCAAATTACCTAAAACTCTAATTGTCACATAGTATATGATCAGTCATCTGGAGTAGGAAAAGGCAATCCACTCCAGTATTCTTGCCTGTAAAATTCCGTGGCGCCTGGTGGGCTACAGTCCATGGGGTCGCAAAGAGTCAGACACGACTGAAGCAACTGAACACACACATATGTTCAATACAGATGAGTTATTTTTATATTGGGCTTCCCCAATTGCTCAACAATGAAGAATCTGCCTGGAATGCAAGAGACACAGAGGAAGTGAGTTTGATCCCTGGGTCAGGAAGATCCCCTAGAGGAAGAAACAGCAACCCACTCCAGTATTCTTGCCTGGAGAATCCCATGGATATAGGAGCCTGGAAGGCTAGAGTCCATGGGGTCCTAAAGAGTTGGATACAATTTAGGGACTAAACAAACAAACCAAAGAAACAAATTTTTTATATTAATGAGTTATCTTCTCAATTCTCTCCTTTCCTGGATTGGGATGATGTGACTGCTCTTGTTCTTTGAAATGGAAATTATTATGTAGAGATATTGGCTTTGTCTCTAGAGTGTAAAATACAACATGGAAAAGGACACTGAGGGGAGAGAAGATAGGTGTAGAGAAGTAGAATCTTTTGTTGGACATCTTCTTTGCCTTCACATAAGGAGTTAAAAAGAAATAATCAAATCTTTAAAAATTCTCAAAAGAAGTATGTCCCTTCCAGGATGTGATGAAAGGAGAGAAAAATGTGAGCCCAATCCTGGGGAACAGCCAGAAAAAACAACCTCATCCTTTTCTTGGAGGACATAAATGAAAACTTGACAGCCAGGAATCAGCCAGCCAGATAGAGCCATCCCCTCAGGGATGAATACAGACTGGTAGCCTCAGTTTCTCAAGAATCCTTACCATCCTGCTGTGACACCTCCTCTTTAAGCCTCAGCACCTACTGCTACATGTCTGCAGGCCCTGCCCTGCTGAATCACTGAGTGCAAATGAAAGGGATCCTGAGGACTTGGAGCTAAGATAATTCCCCTTCTTACATAGCAGCAGAGACCTGATCCTGGAGATGCAAATTTAAATTCTGAATGCATTACCCCATAGGAACATTGCTATGCTTTGTATTTAGTTTCCATACTGTTATTAGGACATTACTGTAGTTCAGCTACATTATGACTTAAATAGGCTTTTGTGAGTAGCTTAGGAAGTAAAACACCATATCTAAAACATATTTCTTTGGGAAAAATGCCTCCCAACTTCAAAAATGGACTTGTAAATCAAACTTCTTTTCAATATATGGAAAGGAAACTATTGGTAGCATGTGTTTCATTTTTATTTGAATGAGTCTTATATTACAAACTCAACCTAAAATACTAAAAGGCAGATTACACTAGAGATTTCTTATAACAGTGTACCTACACATATCATCCAAAATTTGTACACATGTTCAGCATAGTATTTCTTACATGTATATTCAATTAATACTGGTTAGAACTGACTTCTTAGGCCCACCAGAGCTGGCTTTTCTGAGAAAATGCTCTCTGAGTCATCAAAGCAAATTTGTTGTTGTTGGCTAGTTGCTAAGTTGTGTCTGACTCTTTTGCGACCCCGTGGACTGTAGCCTGCAAGCTCCTCTGTCTATGACACTTTCCCAGGCAGACATACTGGTTGCCATTTCCTCCTCCAGGAGATCTTCCTGACCTAGGGATGAACCTGCATCTCCTGCATTGGCAGGTGGATTCTTTACTGGTGGGCCACCAGCAAAGCCCAAAGCATACCTGTTAACTAATTTGTTTTGATTGAAGTTTGTTTTTCCCAAAAGTTGTGCTCTGTATTTCTAATACTCAGATGGAAACAAACAAATAAACACACACAAAAACTGTGCACCGTATTTGCTAGGAACTACTTGCTTACAGTAAAGCAAGCACACACGCAGCAGCAAGTTCTGTGTAATCGACACTGGCTTGTATAAGAGACCACTAGGAATTACCCCTAATGATATTTCATTTCCTGTTCTTTTCCCCAAGAGCAAAATCATCATGGAGGTCACATTAGACACACGTGTTTGTTTTTCCCTTCTCAGTGTTTGTCTCCATGATTGAGACCAAACCTCACCTCATTTCCTCTGCTCAACACCACCTCTCTTCCTCATGCCTCCCTACCTCCTCTTCCTTTTTTCATTCTCCACCCGCCCTCCTGCCAACTTTGAAAACTCTAATGACTAGAATAAACCAAAATGTCAACATTTGCAATTCTGGAGCTTCATTTAAGCAATAAAAATAATAATTAAAAGGGTAAAACCTTAGAGAAATTCCTTCATTTTATATGGTTTGCCAGTGATGATAGAAACTCAAAAAAGCCAGTAAAAGAATTAATTAGAAACAGCCAAAGCTCGACAAGCTTTGCAAGTTAATGAAGCAGAGAGGAAAATGTCATCTCTGAGACCCAGAGCTGCACTGGCTTGGATAATATCCACTCCTGCCTTACTCTCCTAACTAAACCTCTTTTAATCTCTCCTTGAGAAATCAATGCTAATGACACGGATTTACCAAGAAATGACAGCAGCATAATACGCTGAGAGCTGCTGCTATTTAATGTAAGTTAGTTCTGATGGGAACACTCAGAGTTTCATTTTGACAGCAAGTTGTTGTTTTGCAGGCTCCTTATGGGACTCAAAATAATGGAAGAGCTTCAGTCTATTTTATTTTGATTCTTTCCATTGTGCGTTTGTTTTTTATATTGCTCCCTCTATCCTTCTTTCCAAAGCAGATTTCTCTTCTCTAGCCATAAGACTCCCCTCCCTGCCATCCCCATCCACATTCTACAATCCAGTCTTATTTCCTCTATCTTTTTTCAGAATAGTTCTCTTAAGGCCACAGGTGGCATTGTTGTGTGCAGTTTTTTTCTCCATGTCTCCCCTACAAAAGATAATTTATGTATATACATCTACTCATTTGTTTCTATCTCATTTGCCTATTTGTGTTGTTGCTGTGCTCAATACAGGATATTTCAATAATATATCTAAAATGCAAAATTCATATTAATACAAGAAATGCTATTAAAAATAAATAAAATATTCACACTATGTAACAGTCCTGTTCTTAGGCACATTGTAGTAACAGAGACACATTCCACTATTTATTGCACCTGTAAAGATTTAGAGTCATAAGGAACAAGTGTGTCTGTTTGTCCCCTTACTATATCTAGTAGTGACTTTGGGAAGGAAATTCAATTCTTATGAAGTTATTTTTTATCCTGTAAAGAGATGTAAGTAAAGTATCTATCCTATATTTCCTGGTCTGTAAGAAGTAATGCAAAATGCCTGTCACATATCTGGTCCCCAGTAATCCTGCTTTCTTCCTTGTTTCCTTCTATAATTTCTTCCTTTGTAGTTTTGAAAATATATTGCACCTCATTTTTGCATGGGAGTCCATCAGTCATTTAAACACAAGCCCCTATGGTCACACAGGCTTCTTTCCTTTGGGATAAATATCTCAGTAGTAGTGTCAAGCATCCCTCCAATGACACAGATATCAGGGAAAGCAACTTGTCATTATTTCCCCTAATGTGAAGCTTGTACAGATGGATTAATTAGTGTAAAATATAATGCTTATTTCTATGGCCTTTCTAAGGATATTGTTGGGAGTAGATTCAGGTTTTGTGAGGCCTAAATCTTGCACAATTAGACCGTCCTCTTTTAATACAGAGAATGCAGAATTGGATACAAAGACATGGAGTAGTCATAAAGCTCAAGCTTCACTTAGTTTCATAAAAAAGGACAAATAAGATTCCTCTCATGTAAACACCCCACCCTGCCACCTAGCCAGGTCATTTGGGGAACTCCTAAAATTTAGTTGGCAGTTAGTCTGGTGAGGAGGGAAGAAGAGCCAAAAATGTTCCTAAAGGTACTGAGGTAAAGTTTCTGCTTTTAAAACAGGAATCAGTTTGGTAATTTAAAAAAATGAAAGCATGAGTTCCCAATCCTGAACCCCCCTCCCACTTCCCTCCCCATACCATCTCTCTGGGTCATTCCAGTGCACCAGCCCCAAGCATCCTGTATCCTGCATTGAAGCAAGACTGATTTGTTTCTTACATGATATGTTGATGTATGGCAAAACCAATACAATATTGTAAAGTAAAATTTAAAAAAAAGTAAAAAGAACTTTTTAAAATACTTATATTAATAATGTTTACCCATGTCAGTATAACCTGGGGTAGGTTAAGGCACACCTTCGTATGTGATAATGCCTTTTTATGTAACTTGGCAAATCAAATAAACCAAATTAGCTTACAATCTCCTTTTTTTTTTTTAATGTAAGGGAAAAAATCATTTAGATTTTTCCAAGAGCTCTCTGGGAGATTTGAAAGTCTGTTTGAGAACAAAAAAGGTTAATTTAGAAATTGATTTTGGAAAGTTGTCAAAATTTCAAAATTTTTGAATACTTGATTAAATGGTATTACAGAAAAAAAAATTAAAAAAAAAAGAAAGCAGAAAGCTCTGCTTTGGAGCAACTGCTGCTGCTGCTGCTAAGTCGCTTCAGTCATGTCTGACTCTGTGCGACCCCATAGACAGCAGCCCACCAAGCTCCCCCGTCCCTGGGATTCTCCAGGCAAGAACACTGGAGTAGGATGCCATTTCCTTCTCCAACTAAATATGTGAAAATAAAACCAGAGAGTCACACTACATTAGTAATTTCAGATAGGTTGCTATTGATGGAAAGGTTCAGGAGATATCATGAGTTTGGGTGAATGTGACTTTATATACTGGGATCAGGGAGATGAGTTTTCAGTCTCATAAAGAATGAGAAGAGTTCTCTAAACCAAGAGGCAGGAAAAGGGAAGACCCAGTAGATCGAGTAGAGGGAACACGTAGCACAGAGCCTGGTAGCCTGGAAAGGCTATGGAATATGAAAAGAAAGAAAAGAAGGTTAATGGTATCAGATGAATTTAGAAAGATTTTGCCTATTTATCTAACAAAATAAAAGTTACACAATTATCAGGCAAAATGCTAAAGTGAAAGTGGCTCAGTCATGTCTGACTTATTGCGACCCCATGAACTATACAGTCCATGGGATTCTCAAGGCCAGAATACTGGAGTTGGTAACCTTTCCGTTCTCCAGGGGATCTTCCTCACCCAGGAATGAAACCTAGGTCTCTGCATTGCATAAGGATTTTTTACCAGCTGAGCCACAAGGACAACCCGATAATACTGGAGTGGGTAGCCTATCCTTTCTCCAGAGAATCTTCCCAACTCAGGATAAGGCAAAAAGCATAAGGCCAAAACATAAGCAAAAATGCACTTTGTTATCATTAAATCCACTAAAGTCTTACATGTATACTGTTTGCCTTTCTATCAGAAAGTAAGTTAGAAAAATTGGTGCTAGATTTCAGATCATGTACACAACTTTATTCATAGTGAATACAATGATCACCTAAAGCCTACAATCTCTCAAACTAATTGATTATTCCAGTAGATAATTTTTAAAAACTCATTGATAATAAGTGTAACACTTTTCAATATTTCTCACAAAATTAGAAAATTGGAATTGTTGGTTGGATTGATGTTGCTTAGTTTCTCTCAGATTCTCAGCATTTTAGTGCATTGTTTCATAGGTTATGTAGCCTAAAATTCAAAGTTCAAATGCCAAAGTTCCCTTAGGATCTTGAACGAGGCTGGGTCACCTTTAAAGTACAAATGTAGATAACTTCTATCAACCAAATTTGGAATCTGGGGCTTAATTCCTCTCTTGCTGCTGCTGCTGCTGCTAAGTTGCTTCAGTCGTATCTGACTCTGTGTGACCCCAGAAATGGGAGCCCACCAGGCTCCCCCGTCCCTGGGATTCTCCAGGCAAGAACACTGGAGTGAGTTGCCATTTCCTTCTCCGATGCATGAAAGTGAAAGTGAAGTCGCTCAGTCGTGTCTGACTCTTAGCAACTCCATGGACTGCAGCCTACCAGGCTCCTCCATCCATGGGATTTTCCAGGCAAGACTACTGGATTGGGGTGCCATTGCCCTCTCTGGATTCCTCTCTTAGAACATCAAAGAGGGAGGGCATATGAGTTACAAGGATGGGTATTAGTTTTACTCTGGAAAAATTAAAGAGCTCAGAGTATAGCAGCATAAACATCATGTTGCATAGATAATTCACTGTCTGCAAATCTCATGCTTCCTTTGTTTGCTGTTATGTTGTTGCTACTTAGTAGTTATCTATCCAAGGACTTTATTTCCCAATTTCTTCACTTCCACTCCCTGGTTTGAGGAGGGGTTGAGTATTCCTCACCAATAAGTGACATCACTTCTGAAACAAGTTAAATAGCCAATGTATTTTCTCCTGCCTAATTTATTGCATAATGAAGCCACATTGAATAGTTACATGAGAAAGAAAGAAATGTGTATTGTTTTAAGATGCTAAAATTTTGGGGTTTGTTATAGCATCTTATATTGCTCAATTAATGTATAGAATTTTCAAAATTCTTGAGGTATAGCAACCTTTGTGAACTATGTACCCCGCTAGGAGGGTAAAATTAAAGAGTTTTGTTGTGTTCAGTCATTGTTTTATTTTCTTGAATGAAAGAAGATCTTCTGGGGATGGCTAAAAGTGGCTCTCCTGAAAGGTAGGCATGGAACTGATTGAAATTGTAGCAGAACAAACCTGACCCCACATTGATTCGATTCCTTTAGCTCTACCTTTGTACTCTGTTGCTTGTGCTTAGTCATGCTGGCTCTGTATCTTTGTAAAAGAATGTTGACTATAGCCTGCAGTATACAGTGTAGTCCATTCTCAAGGTTCCACCCTTTAAACAATTGTCTATTCACAGAGAGGTTTAAAAGTTATGAATAAAGAATAGCTTCTGGCTTTTTTGAGATGTATAAAAAACGTTATTACCAGACCTATATGGACAGCTGCAAGGACAAAGGATTCCAGCAGGAAGAAGTATTAACATCTAGCCATATCACCTCCCCTTTTAGTATAAAGAGGCCTAAATTCTATCTCTGGATAGATGGTTCTTTGGAATACTAGTTGACAATCTTCTCAGCTCTCTGGCTTTCTGAATAAAGTTGGTATTCCTTGCCCTAACAATTTGTCTCTCAATTTATTGGGCCGTCATTCTTTTAGCAGTATGAGCTTGGATTCAGTAACAAAGTGACTTTGGAAGATATTATTTTCTTAATTAATTAATTTATGATTGCATTGGGTCTTCACTGCTATGCATAGGTTTTCTCTAGTTGCAGCAGCAGGGACTACTCTTCCTTCCAGAGCATAGGCTTTTCATTGTGGTGGCTTCTCTTGTTGCAGAGCGTGGGCTTTAGACGCACAGGTTTCAATAGTTGTGGCACATGGACTCAGTTGTGGGATCTTCTAGGACCTGGAATGGAACTGATGTCCCATGCATTGGCAGGCTGATTCTTAACCACCAGACCACTAGGGAAGTGTAGAAGATATTATTAGAGAAGTAAATTATCCCAAATTCAAATTCATTCAAGTTAGCATCCCATAGGACAACAGAGTGTATCAAAGTATAGGGAGTGTAGGAGAAAAGGATGACAATTCTCAGTCTGTAATATGGTTGATAATAAACCTGAAGTGACATGGGTCTTTTGGGTCTAGTTATGTCCTGGAAGATACAGACATGAAAATGTGAACTATCTAAAATAAAAATGAGAACTGTCTAATTGTAGCCCATGCAGAGCATTTTGTTGCATTTAGTGTGAGTAGGACTGTCCTCCCTGCAAAGTCATGCAGTAGTCTAGCACAAGCAGGCATATTGTGTGTGATCAATTTTTAACAGCGATACCATGTCACAGCAAGAAATCTTGGCAGTAGTGGACTGATCAGATCCCAGCTGTTTTCCAATTATAAAGTGAAAACTGAACATAGCCCCTTTTTGGGACAATTATCACTCTGAATGTTGCTCAGTAGTCAAGAGTGAGATACTGATGTTCTGTCAATAAGGCAGTTTAGGAATCAAATCATATATATATATATATATATATATATATATATATCTCAAATCATCAAACATATACATACATACATACATACACACACACACACACACACACACACACACACACACACACACACACACACATATATATATATATGGTCTTCCCTTATGGCTCAGCTGGTAAAGAATACACCTGAAATGTGGGAGACCTGGGTTCCATCCCTGGATTGGGAAGATCCCCTGGAGAAGGGCAAGGCTACCCACTCCAGTATTCTGGCCTGGAGAATTCCTTGGACGATATAGTCCATGGGGTTGCAAAGAGTCAGACATGATTGAGAGATTTTCACTTTCACTTTCATATATATATGTATATATTTTATAAGTATAATGTGGGAAAATCATTACATATATGTGAAGATTTTTCAACATGTAATATTTCTAAATTTGTATAACTTCTTATACTTTATAAAGGATTTTCGCAAGCTTTATTCTATTTGACCTTCTTAGCAACTCAATAAAATAGATATTATCATCTCAATTTTATTGATAAGAAAACTGTGGTTCATGGAGATAAAGTAACTTGCTCAAGATTACACTAATATTAAGTTGATGAAGCCACAATTCAAATACTAGATTTTATCTAACCTACAATCTTAAACTTTTACCTCAAAACCATGATGTAACCAACTGTAATCCAGATAAATGTTGTATCAAAATTTGCTCTGAAGATTTTTAGTTGCTGCCTCATAGCTGCCTCTGTGGTTTTTCTCCATAATCTCTGCTTGTTTCTTGCAAAGAAGCTACAGAAAACTTCATGGTTCTTTCCTGCTTCATGTATTCCTTTGGTTTAAGATGAAAAGCAACTTCTATCTATGCTCATACACACCAGAAACATTTGATTTTATACAAAATAAGTTAATTATTTGAAGTCTACATTGATAAATGATTGACAACTTTGTACCCTTGAGTAAATTCAAAAGAAGCAGCACCTAAATACTTACGTACAGATTCTGTTATAATAGATTTGGATAATGTTCATGAAGATGGGCATGTTGGCAGAAGGGGGAGAAAGCAAAAATAATTTGTTGTACATCACACGGTTTCCTCCTACTCCTTCCTGAAGGCAGAAATTGAACACTCAGAGTTTTGTGGCATTGGATCCTAAAAAATCAATAATACTTTGCAATAGTTAAGTTTTATTCTTCAGGGTATTAGCCCCTGCTCCTCCATTCTGATATTTTCATCACAGGGGTTACTTTCTATTTTCTTCAAAAACTAAGTAGCTAAATATTGTGTATTTCCCATGTGATATGAGTGACCCAACTTCTGGGTGAGAAAACCGGGACATATAAAGAAAACCAGCTTCCATCTATGTCAAAAAGCCAATGGGGATGTTTTTCTCCTCATTGGGAAAAAAAAAAAAAAAATATATATATATATGTATATATATGTATATATATATATATATATATATATATATATATTCAATGTCAGCTTCAGACTATGGTCCCCATGCAGCAATTTTCTCAAATAGTGACCTTTTAGGAAATGATGGTCATGAAACTAATTTACAAAAGCATGAGATAAATATTAAAATAGAAACGCTGAAGGTTTTAGCCTCCTGCAGGATCTAAGAAACTTGAAGGAAATATTTACCTTGACTTGTCCGCCATGGAATTACTTTGTGAATCTCACCATGAAGAAGACGACTTTTTTCCAGTTATTCTCAATAGCATTTCTCTCAGGATGATCACTGCCTTTTCTCTTTCAAACTCTCATATTATATTGAAATATTGTGAGCATGCTCACATACTGTTGTGAATTCAAAAGGGTACTTAAAACAAAAACAAACAAAAGACATTTCTTTCCCTATGACTTCCACCATCCTTACTTGAGTAGCTGATAAATTTGTTCCTTATGAAGGCTTTCACATGAGAAAAATAAAAATGTGGAAATTTATGAGATGGAGGTTGAAGAGAAGTCTTGTTTTAATAAAAAGACTATATTCATCCGTGTCTATAGGACAATAACCCTGTTACCTGCAAAGTAAAAAGTCCAAATTTGTCAGACTGCTCTTTCTGTGTCTGTAAGTTACCAGACACCCAGACTAATGGATTTTCCACACTGAATAGATTGGTTGTCTTGAAGTTAGGGACAACAGTGTGCTATCTTTGGAAATTTGGTCATCTTGTCCATATGTTCATCATTTACACGTTTGCACAGAAATGTATAGGAATATGGATCTAGTGTGTATTTGTTTATGTAAACATTTCATCTGCCATGTATATGTTTACCTTTTTGTTTGCCTTTTAATTTGTTCCTGATACTCTGTGGTTCCTTAAGATGAGTTCCCTATGAAAATGAGTTAGTTAGGCAGTTGAAAGAAATTATCACTTTCTAACCAAATGAAGCATGCAATAATACTGCTTTTATATTTGTCAGTCAGTTATTAAAACATAACATTCAAATATGCATCTCTCATTGTTCTGGAGAGAGAAAAGAAATTTTCCCCGGACTTCAATCAAATATACTCCTTAGTTTCTTATCTATAGACACCTACTATTTTTAAGAACCAAGGTTGGGTGCATTTGCCTTTGCACAGTAAAGTCAATCTACCTGTGGATGGTTGTGGTGAAGGAAAATGCAGTGTTTATTGCAGAACACGAAGCAAAGAGTGTAGGCAACTAGTGTTTAAAAGACCCAAGACTTTCAGGAAAAGGTTTCAAAGAGAGAGTGAGGAAGGAGCATTGTTGGGTGTGTGATTAGCTTATGGACATTCTACTGATTGGTGGTGGTAAGGTAATTGAGACTGAACATCATCAGCCATCTGGTTCCAATTGATCTGGAGTGTATGTGCTGGTGGGCAGCATACAGTTAACTTCTTCCACCTGTGGGAGTTTCAGTATCTGCAAAACAGCTCAAAGGACTTGGCTCAGAATGTTATCTAGAGAGCTTGAGGTGGAAATTTCTTTTTTCTTTTTTTTTTTTTTTTCCAGTAGTCATATATGGATGTTAGAGTTGGACTATAAAGAAAGCTGGACACTGAAGAATTGATGCTTTTGAACTGTGGTGTTGGAGAATACTCTTGAGAGTCCCTTGGACTGAAAGAAGATCAAACCAGTCAAACCTAATGAAATCAGTCCTAAGTATTCAATGGAAGGACTGATGCTAAAGCTGAAGCTCCAATATTTTGGCCACCTGATGCAAAGAACTGACTTCTTTGAAAAGACCCTGATGCTGGGAAAGATTGAAGGCAGAAGGAGAATGGGATAACAGAGGATGAGATGGTTGGATGGCATCACCAACTCAATGGGCATGAGTTTGAGAAAGCTCTGGGAGTTGCTCAGGGACAGGGAGGCCTGGTGTGTTGCAGTCCATGGGGTCACAAAGAGTCAGACATGACTGAGCAACTGAACTGAACTGAACTGAGGAGGAAATAAAGTTCCTTGACTTTGTTTAATGACTAAACTATTATTTTGTCTTGCTTGAGTATTTTCCTTTCTATATTTCCTCACTTTTTCTGACAGAAGGCAGACTGAGGATGTGTAGAAGCAGGTGGTCTGTTCTGGGAAGGCTCCATGGGATCCTGCTTGGTTACACTTTCAGCACTTAAATGAATCAAATAACCAAACACAGACAAGTTTTATGACACAGCTGCCCTTAATCTTTGCCTAGTTAACCCACACATGTCTCAGCAAAATATGGCACTTAACTCCATGACTATGACAGTTGTTTTCATAAAATGTTTTAATAGTTTTGTATCTAGTAAATCCAATAAATGTATCTTTATTGTCTTCATGATACTATTTGAAATAAAAAAAAATTACCTTTTTCTTGAAAGACTTTTATACCTTTGGAATCTATGTCTTTAAACTGTACTTATTTCTTCCCCTCTATTTATCTGATTCTACTTTTCAGTTTCCTTTATTTTCTATATTCATCTGCTTATGGATGTGTGATATGTTCCTCAGGGTTTTTCCTCTCCCTTTCTAAAGACTTTCTCTGGAAAACCTCAAATCTACCACCACTGAGTCAATTATTACTTTTTTAAATTTTATGAATATATCTTATTTTCTAAAATCTATTCTCATATGTATATATATACATATATGTGTGTGTGTGTGTGTGTATTTCACCTTTCAACTGAATCTATACACTTGAATATTCTATGACACTTCAAGCCTTACATGGTCTTCTATATTCTCCTCCTTCTTTGTTTGCTGTATGCTAAGGACTACATGCTTATGTCCCCTGAAATTCACATTGAAATCCTACCCTCTACATATTGGTACTATGTTGTGTACCTTTGAGGTTATTATGATTTGATGAGGTCATAAGTGGAACCTTCATGATGATGAGTGTCCTTATAAGAGTCATGAAAGTGTTATCTTCCCCGGTCTCTGCTTTCTACCCTGTGAAAATATAATAAGAAATTGGCAGTCCACGCCTGAAAGAAGGTGCTCACCAGAACTTGACCATACTAGCACCCTGTCCTCAGATATCTAGCTTTCAGAACTGTGAAAAATACATTTCTGTTTGTAAGTTGCCTAGTCTATGGTCTTTTGTTATAGCATTCCAAGAAGACCAAGACACAGTTCCAGTGACTATCCTTCTATCCCCTTACACATACTGCTTCTTGGCTATTCATGTCTGAGACCCAGCTTACATATTACTTCCTCTGGGAAGATGCTTCTGATTATCTAGATGAACACTCTTGTGTAGGGCTGTCCTAACTCCGTGTTCACAAAGTTGATATTCCTGCCTGTTTCCTCAACTGAGATGCAAGTTCTAGAAGGAAGACCCTAGAGCCCCCCAAAATCCTGACAAAAACCCCATATTAAAAAAAAA